>NW_026999389.1:0-302069 GCF_037126465.1 Ornithodoros turicata
AAGTCGCAGGGGAAGAAGGCCTCAACAGCTGTGTCTGCCTACGAGGCAACTGTTGGCATCCTGCATTTTGACTTACGAAGTCGCAGGGGAAGAAGGCCTCAACAGCTGTGTCTGCCTACGAGGCAACTGTTGGCATCCTGCATTTTGACTTACGAAGTCGCAGGGGAAGAAGGCCTCAACAGCTGTGTCTGCCTACGAGGCAACTGTTGGCATCCTGCATTTGGACTTACGAAGTCGCAGGGGAAGAAGGCCTCAACAGCTGTGTCTGCCTACGAGGCAACTGTTGGCATCCTGCATTTTGACTTACGAAGTCGCAGGGGAAGAAGGCCTCAACAGCTGTGTCTGCCTACGAGGCAACTGTTGGCATCCTGCATTTGGACTTACGAAGTCGCAGGGGAAGAAGGCCTCAACAGCTGTGTCTGCCTACGAGGCAACTGTTGGCATCCTGCATTTTGACTTACGAAGTCGCAGGGGAAGAAGGCCTCAACAGCTGTGTCTGCCTACGAGGCAACTGTTGGCATCCTGCATTTTGACTTACGAAGTCGCAGGGGAAGAAGGCCTCAACAGCTGTGTCTGCCTACGAGGCAACTGTTGGCATCCTGCATTTTGACTTACGAAGTCGCAGGGGAAGAAGGCCTCAACAGCTGTGTCTGCCTACGAGGCAACTGTTGGCATCCTGCATTTTGACTTACGAAGTCGCAGGGGAAGAAGGCCTCAACAGCTGTGTCTGCCTACGAGGCAACTGTTGGCATCCTGCATTTTGACTTACGAAGTCGCAGGGGAAGAAGGCCTCAACAGCTGTGTCTGCCTACGAGGCAACTGTTGGCATCCTGCATTTTGACTGCGTGCTTTATGCTAGAAGTGTCTGATCACTATAGATACCTCATTTGTTGGAAGTTTGTGTTGGCAAACCACATCATCAGGAAGGTAAAAGCGCTGCTCACGAACCAGGTGGCCTCTTATGTTTTTCAAGATGTGTGGTGCATCGGCTATGAAGTAAAGCTGTCTTGTGGAACCAGGAGCAGCACACGGGTGAATGCAGGACACTGTTGGATCCCCAGAGCGTGATGCCATAATGCCGCACATTCTCCACAAGCCCTTGTACTTGGCCCCATGTCAGATATGACTGCATCCACTGTCATGCCAATGGCTTCACATTTCTTGATAACATTAAAAGTTATGTCTTTCAGTGTGTCCGATGACACAGAGTCACCTGGAATAATATATTACTGATCACGAAATTCTGCATTATCATCCTGCACGGACAAAACATATTGTTTCCTTTTCACCGAGCTAGAGCACAGCCATGCATACGTGCCTGTGAAGTGGTATCCAATTGTTTGCTTCCACCTTGACGACAGCCCTGCTAACATGAAAACTAACCCATGGGTAGCATGCACGATGTCATCGCCACTACAGGTCTTTTTCGATGGAGGTATGGTTGCATGCCCTATGACGGTCTTGGTGGAGGAGTCGTAGTCCAGCCCTGGTGTCAGCTGCATTTCGTCAATGAGAAGAGCAGCGTGCCTTTCGGAAGCTGCCATGCTGTTCATCTTGCTCTCAAGTGCTGGAAGTAGCTCTTCAAGTATTCCTGTAAAAGAAATGGGAATCACTGGGGTAGCTGTCATGTAATATACATGTGATGTAATGCATTTATTTAAATACCACAAGTGCCAGTGGTAGGAAGAAATGATGAATGAAAGTGGGCTCACCCGGAGCAAACTTGATGTTTTCAATCATCTTTAACAACACACGTTCACATGGCAGCGGCAGTACTTTGGACTCTCTAAGGAAGGAGTAGCCACCGTGTCCACAGGAGAGTCTTATCTTCAGAGCTTTCTTTACTGTCTCCTCGGACCACCTGTTACCTCGCATGTCGGTACTTTGGATGCAGACGAGCTGGTCTCGTGAGAGATGTCCTCTGGGATCATCTGGATAATCTTACGATGGAGATTGTTAATCTCCTCCTCCAGATCATTTGTGGCCTTCTTCCTGCTTGCTTTTGCAACTTGCACTGATTGAGAGCAAATACCAGGTGGAGACCCAGTCATAGTCGAACTGCTTGGCTGTGGCTCGGTGCCATCTTCAGAACCTCCAGCTTGGCTTGTAGTAGGTGAAGCAGTCATAGAGGACTGGAACTCCATCAGCCCCAACACTAAAAGCCCTACATCTGACGCATGAAACATTGTCAAGTACAACCATGCACACTTTGCACATGTACTTACCTTCATCGACACCACTTTGAACACTTGAAGATAGGTCATTCACAGCCACACTGTCTTGCATATTTTCTGTCAAATGAAGATAATCGAAATTAACCGAATCTGCCAATGCAGAACATTTTAACAGGACTCAATCCCGTTGACTGCAACGCTGTTGTTGGATCATTGACTATCCTTAATGTGTCTTGAAGTAATTATCTCATGTCAAGCTTCCCACTGGTATGTAAATGTAAACACGTTGCACATATACTTACCTTCTTCAAAAGTATTTTGAATAACTGAGGGTCGGTCATCCACAGTCACACCATCGACTTGCGCATTTTCTGTGAAACAAGGGTTGCCAAAATTAACTGAATCTGCCAATGCAGAACATTTTTAACAGGACTCAATCCCGTTGACTGCAACGCTGTTGTTGGATCATTGACATATCCTTAATGTGTCTTAAAGTAATTATCTCATGTCAAGCTTTCGACTGGTACATAAATGTAAACACGTTGCACATATACTTACCTTCTTCGAAAGTATTTTGAATAACTGAGGGTAGGTCATCCACAGTCACACCATCGACTTGCGCATTTTCTGTGAAACAAAGGTTGCCAAAATCAACTGAATCTGGCAATGTAGAATGTTTGTAAGAGGACCAAGTTCTGGGGACTAGAACGCTGTTGTCAAAACCTTGACATCATGTTGTATTACTCACCGTATTGGCTAGCTGCAATGTCATCAGTGCACATGGACAGAACAACTGCTGTGGATTCTTGTACAGGACTTTCAACACTAGGCAAGCAAATCGAAGGTGGAACAACATCCTGTGCTGGTACCTTGGAGGACATTCTTTTGGGGAAAGCGTCTTCTGGTTTCCATATGGAAGGAACAGCGTTGGGCTTCAAGAGCCGTCTGTTATCAGCTCTCCTACTCTTAAATTGACTGTCCTCGAAGTGGTCTTGTATGAAATAGAAATTAATATGGTGAAGTGGTCTTATATGCGAGAAAAACAGCATGCAGACAACATACAACACAAGCACTATTTTACATTTAGAATACAAATAAAGTAATGTAAGCTTTACAGTATATTTGGGGTTCCACATGCAGTCCTATGTATGGCTTTCATCCCTCACCGCTAATTGAAATGCCGCGTATTAGGAACATTGCACTGTCAGCGTGCTTGCGACTGCATTTGAAAACTTTACATACGCACACAGGCACCACGTACGCCAAAAAGAAAAAGGCGAAGTTGAGTCATTCGTATTGCACTGTTGGGGCTCGTTCCATCTCGAGCTAATGTGCTTTGGAGGGACTGAGAACGTAAGCAAACGCACGTGAGCGCGTTCGTCCATGCAACGCATGCTTCTTCCTTTTTTTGGTACCCTGTATTAAAGCCTGTGTGGAAGTACTCACCTCACACAGCCGTGACGACGCAGTAGGAACGAAGTCCTTCCTTTGTACAACGTGCAGCCAGCGTGCGCGACGATCAGCATTCCGACTTCCCGTTGGGAAACGAAACATTCGTTTTCCATGTTCACTACGGCTTTTGCAGCCGAGTGCGCAGCAACCGGTCATGCCGCGTTGCCACAGAGCACACCCGGAGCGTTCGCTGAGTGTTAAAAATACGTATAACTCCAGCAAAGACGCGAGTAATCAGCTGGAGTAATACCGAAGTTCGGTCACTGCCGCTCTGTATCCAAAATGGAGTCGCGGAGGCGCTGGCGTCCAATGAGTGTGCGGCGCGATCAATGTTGCCAGCATTCTGCCGGCACAGGGCCGGGGAAAAGGAATTCAATACTCTGAGCGTAGCTATTTAGTGACTCTAGTCATTGCTATCGAAGCGCGCTCATATTCGAAACGTTGAAAGTGTATCTGAAGCATGCGAAGCACTTTGTAATTTGTCAGAGGTACTGCGTGCATCACCGCTATGTTTCTCATGGGTCATCATGAAGCACCTCACGCCAGTGATATGGATTTTGTGAAACAAATCGGATTCAAGTCAACTCTTTACTTTCGAGAAGCGAATGAAATCATTATGTATCGAGAATTATAGTGTTTTTTTTTTCGCTATTACGCAACAACGCCTTACGACATTACTGTGGCGGGGATACATACCAATAAAAGTAAGTAATAAGTACAGCATACAAAAAGAAAAATTAAAAAGCACACATGTATAAAACAACACGTACTCAGGTCCCGAAAAAATTAGCTCTATACATCCGTTGGGCTAAATTTTCCTGTGATGATCAGTCTCGATGAGATGTACGATGGAGGTTCCAAGTAATTAGAGGAGGTTCCTTTGTCATGTACTAATTTTATCATTAATAATCTTATCTAAAAATTGCAAACGTAACTGTTGTCTCCTTGTCGATAAACTATCCCAACCTAATCTTGACTTTATCTCGCTTATACTAACGTCCATGCAACTCATCTAGCCACAATATTCTGAACCCTCTCCAGTTCTTGAATTAAAAACATTTCGTGCGGATCCCGTACTGTACATGCACAATCCAAAGTAGGGCGAATCATAGTAATGTATGCATCCCTTTTAACTCGAGTACTAGCCCGTTTAATATAATGAAAAACAAAGTGAAGAATCTTTCTTGTTTATTTGCCTTTTTTCATGCCAAATCAAATCCCATTTCAAATCGCGGTTTGTCAAATCCTCTGCAAAATCCAGAAAATTGGGGAATTTGGTAGAAAACATGGCCAAGTGGTCAACTTAAGAGCGTCGTGCTGCTATTCACTGAAAGTATATCGTGTCAGGTTAGCCGGAGATGAATAATAAAGCACACGAAGTTTCAAATTTACGAATGTAACCAAACTAAGGCAGACACTTGGGGTAGTTGGTACGGTGTAAGAACAGCACAAAGAAAGAGAGCGACTGAATAAAAGGACAAATATATATATATAACAATTATTTCTTATGTAATGTCATTATCTGATTCTTCCCGCAATTACAGTTTTCTGGCATCTTCCACCAAGCTGTACAGTTTCCTAGCTCTTTTTTTGCTTTTCGTTTTTTAATTTTTTTGCTAATGTACAGGCACGCAGCGCTTTGGAACCGGTCCTGCAGTAAAAAGTTAAAGGTATCAAGAAAATATGAGGAATACTTCAGATTTCGAAGAATACAAGTTGACACCTATGACCTATGCGTGTTTCCAGGAAACAGTCCGGGTGCAATATGTCACGAGGAGCTTTTACAATTTCGCTGCAATACCACACTACTATATTGAAAACAATGATCATGTATTAACAAATTAATATAGTGCAAGAGAACTGATGTACTCTATAACATTTTTTTAGTTCGTGTTTCAGTTTTGTATCGTCCTCATCGTCTTCTGTGTTCTTCAAACTCAAGGGAATGTTACATCTTTTAATAGCCTTGTGTCCAGCTAGACAAAAAGCCCAAGTGAAAATTGCCGAAAATCGTCCGGAGATCGGTATTTGGTTGGCACAAGTCGCTGCAACTTGGGCTGATGTCGTCATAATGTCACCTTCGAAGGCAGTTCGTAAACTGCGTTGGGCTCAAAGCAGTGGCCTAGCCCAAAAATATTTCTGGAGGATTTCTATGGGAACTTTACATGGGTGAGGAGGATTTCATTATCATCTCCTCTTCAAAATGCACTACCCAAACTTACAATTTTTTTTTTTGGGGGGGGGGGGGTAAACCCCCCCCCCAAACCCCGGCATATAAATGCGGGCCGATATTGGCCCAGCGTTGAGAGGAAACTCTAATACAGCAGCTGCTGCTCGAAACAAACAAAGCAACGATGCTAGTCTATGTAGTTCAATTCGATCTACACAAGTCCATTTCTACATTTTTTCTTCAGCTTACAAAATTATTTTTAGACAAGATGAAAACCAGCTTCATACATTGGGCCATAGTGACACGGACAGCATTATACTTAAACGAGTAGGATTTTCCATTTCCTACTAGTTTGTAATGTGTATAACCTTTGACAATAACAGCTGTCGAGCAGGTTGGTACGAATACATATCTATTCCAGTAGTGGCAAAACGTTGGTAAGACAGGCCACACACGACCAGCAGCAGCACTTTCAACCTTTGGATTTTATTTTTGCAATATACATACCTGCCAGATACAGTGGTAAGGTACACTGGTGTTATAGGATAGAACATCGCGTAGTATCGTCCCGCTCTGGTTCATAAATTTGGTGCCCCGTGTGTTTCTTTTCTTTATTTATTTATATATTTTTGATACAGACAGGCAAGCTTTGTGCTGATGGCATGTATAGTTTCCCTTGAGTTGAAAATTGAACCCCTGTATGCAAGAAGGGGATAAGTCGAAAAATCCCAAACCGAGAAAACTTCAACTGAGTATTTGGTAAAGTAATTGCAGCCGGGTTACCTCGACTAATGCAATGGAAAATGTGTAACATATATGTTTGTGTTTTTTTGGGTCTGTGACTTAGCAGAAATTGTCCGTCAGCATGGTATATCATTTTTCAATGTAACACCGCATGCACACAGGGTTATCGCGCAAATACAAGCAGCTTTCACAAGTCGTACTTTGATTGCTGAAGAACCAGGTAGGGTGAAGTCACCTGTGCGTTGCAGAGCTGTCTGGGTCGAGCGTATCGTGCTGCTAAACGAGCACAATCTTAAAAATAATGTCGTAGGTGACCAGCATAATATGACTTATTAGCTTAGTGCTCATGTTTCTTTTTCTTTTTTTCAATTACAACGCTCAGTATCACTGCCGACACAGTCGTGTTAGTTAGGAAGAACGTGTCTTTCTAGTGGAAGTCGCAATTCATTCCGCATCGTATAACAAAATTTAAGCAATCATTTGTATACGTGTGTAGAAAAGGGGCAGGATCCGACTGCCCATCCCATTGACGCACACATTTCTCGTTTCGTACCTCCTGTAGCAGGTCAATAAATTGCAATACGGTCCTAAATTTTCTATGGCAGGTACATGCTGGTATCTAGATGTCATTGCAACAACAAATACACGAAAGGGGATTGCGTTACATGCATGGATTGCTTATTGCATACAGAGGTTCAATTACTTTGTACAGATCCATAACTTAAAAACCCGAGACTGGGGGTGTCCCCCAGTCTCGGGTCCCGAGTCGGGGAAAAAGCTTGTCTGTGTTTGTCGTTTTGTGTCCCTCAGCCTCGGGTTTTTAAGTTATGGATCTATACCACCAGCTCGCTTGCTACCTCTCTATCCTCTCGGTACTGTGTACATATTTTTGTAATTTTCTTTGGGGACTGTGTTGCACGATTTGCCTTAAACATACCCGATCATCGTGTTCATTTTGTGACCTTAGTATCAATAAAGTAGCCTTGATCGAAGACAATTTGTCTCCTTTTCTTATGTTTTTGTTATTTTTATCTGCCTCTCTTCGCTTGTCCTTAATCTGCATATCCTTTGGTTATGGACACTTCACCTGTAACCAGTTGGAAGGAGAAGCGGTCACGAGATGAGGGTATTTCGAGGCTGTCGGGATCCAGGGTCCAAGAGCAGTGGCAATCATAAGGCCGAAAATCATGAGACCGAACTATCAGAAAGCTGGAAAGTCGGAAGACAGAACTATCGAAAAACCGAACAAAGAGGAGCCCCAAGATATGAAAAGCATTAAAATTAACAATTACTACATAAAGTATACTTTAACCAAGTCGATGTTATATGTGAATTGCTGTAGCAAATGAATCATAAAAAAAGAGGAACAGAAATCACGGGACCCGCGGTGTTGCATATACGTATATAAACTCAATGAACTGCACACAAAATTTTGAACATCTCTCAAAATAAATTCTAGAAAAATCATGGGGGCGACACATGATTCACATTTACGACCTGCACTTGTGTCTGTTTTCTCACGGTGGTGGATCCTCGGAAAAACCCGTTCATGTCTTTGGAAGACATGCCTTGTTGTCTAGTTTCGAAAGCGATTGCCCTATCCACAGGGATCTCAAACCCGCGGCCTCTTGGCCACCAAAGACAACGAAGCTACCCTCTCGAAAAATTTAGAGACAAATTAGGAGAACGTACTGCTGCTGCGCTGTTCATGTTAGGTAGAATACACTGCATGCGAGCAGTTCTTGTGGCTCTTGAACTTCACAAAATTACGGACACGGCAACCTGGTATTCGCGTGCGGTATGGTACACTAGCACACCGTAGCTAATGCGAGGATTGAGTCTATCTTCTGTTCATTCTAATTCTTACACTAAATCAGATAGTGACATTAAAACCCGGCTTTTGAAATAACTCAGCCAAAAAGAAAAGCAAACTGTCAGTTCGAAAGAGGTAGTCGAAGTGGCTGAAATAAGAAGTGGCTCTTCCAGTTGTATTACTGAAGCTTCTATTTGTCTGATGGACAAGGAACTTTAATTTTTATACAAATCATAGGATTTTTCTTCACTTGTGTCACCCCTTATCACTACGGTGGTTTTGTTTGCACATGCCTAAAAATGTCATTTTGAGGGTCTTGTCCAGGGTGTCGAACCGAACCCGAACCGAAAACCGTACCCGAACCGTTATTTTTGCCGGAACCAAACCCGAACCCGAACCGAAATTTTCAGAACACTGCCGAACCCGAACCGGAGCAGAACCATAAAAAATAATAGCGGTAACCGGTTCGCAACAAAACGGTTAGGACATAGAAGTCAGCACAAGAGTTCCTCTCTATCCCCGAACGAAGACATATCGGTATCATCATCACGCGCCTATATCATTGATTTCAGAAATTTTCACCTAGCAGTCAGACGACGACTATAGTAAGTATACTTTCAGCATCTTTTTAACATGTTGAAGCGCAGTTGTCCTTGTGAGCGCCGCGGCTGGCGCCCCACGCACGCGGTGATGCGGCGTCTACTCTTCAGAGATGAGGTGCCACGCGGACGAATGCAACAGGAATGGAGTAGGCCAGTTATGTAGCTCTACACGACGAATATGTGATCAAATAAGCGCCCAAGATTTCTTTTTACACGTGAGCAGTAAAAATTAAACAAGTCAGAAACATGAGAAGTGGAGAAGGAGCGTACGCAGAACGGTGCCTGTTTGATTGGTCGTGGTTTGAAAAGTAAATGTGGTTCTGCTTATTGGTAGTGCAGTTGTGTCGTGATACATTGCCTTTGTGAGGTGGATTAACTAGTACACTGCTGTGAGCTTGGACAGAGTAAGGCTGGCAGGCTTATTTTCGACATGCTTCAGTACGGTTTCAGATCCATTCACGCTGCGAAGGCAGTGTGCCGGCAAGTACTGTCGTCTATCTTACGCTGTCCATCTTATTAGGCTTCCTTTAAGTTTATCTTGCTGGCACTGTGCGTGTGAAAAAGAGATTTTGGGAACAGAAAGTAGCGGGACAACACCGCTTCATCAGCGTGGACTCTATTTGCAATAAGTGTTCATCCATTTCTTATTTCTCTCGTTAAAGAGCTACCTCACCGCTAAAGACGTCAATGCAGACAACAGCAGTAAGCTATTAGCCACGCATTTCCTGATAAAAGCAGTTTTATGGAACATATAAAACGGAAGCGTTGAACCGGTTCGCGAACCGGTTCGGGGCTGCGAACCAGTTTGCGAACCGGTTCGGTTTTTGGCGTGGCCGAACCGGAACTGAACCCGTATTTTTTGCGGTTCGACACCCTGGTCTTGTCTGACATACTTGTACAGACTTCCTGACTACTGAGCTATGGCAGACAAGGACAGCAGGAAAAGATCACCACTAGGTGTAGAGTTCCTTTTTAATCAGGCCGTCTCAAAACTCCCAATCCCTACGTTCAACCTTCCTTTTCTCTTTTTCCAGAAATAAACCAGTTGATTGTGGAGTTGTGTGTTGTCCTTGTCTGCCGTAGCTCCATAGTCTAAGATGTCATACCAACTAGCCCACTCTGCATTGTTAATCAGTTTTATACTTGTAAAGTGCTGGACAAAAGTTTATGGAACATGCTCTGGCGCACACCTCCCTCCGAGTGACAAGCTGGCAGCGAATGGTATCGTACGGACTTTCATACACGTGACTGGGCTACCTATACGCACATGTCTAAGTCTGTACGGTCCCATTCGCTGCCACTCTGAGGAAGGAATGCGCCAGAGCGTGTTCTCTAACATTTGTCTAGCACTGTACTCGATGTTTTGACATGGTGAGATAGCAATGTACCTGCGCACATGACTGCGTCGGGTTTCCTATCATTATAGTTTAGTTCTAAGCAGCTCTGTCTCTCCGTTATCCCGTCTGTATGCTCTTATTCCTTTTTACAGTTATGTACCAACTGGCACAAATTTCTGCACTTCTCATTAAACACAACATAACAAACCCGAAGCCATAACCCACTGTGAATATGCCAGCAAGCTCTTTCTCTTTGAGCTCTCTCTGTGAGCTACAGTAAGTAAATGGATAATTTGGAGTGCTCCTGAACATTCTCCTGAACCTTTGTGAAGGTCGAATAGTTTTTCATTCTTTCAGCACTCTATTTGAAAGGCCGCCCATTTATTGGCGTTAGCCTAGTAAGCCCATTATTTTTTTGTGTTTTTCAGTAATGAATTGTGCACACTATCCGGCTCCACAATAACTATGTCGGTCCCGTTTTTGTTTACATTGCTATGTATGATATACCAAAGTTTTATGGTAACTACAGTCATTTCTTTTCCTTGTGGCCCTCCATCATGTAGTCTAATGTCAATGTGCCCTGTGGCTCCAATGGCGTTCTTCGGACCCAAATACACTGTCGCGTAAAGTTTTGTCCTCAGTGCCACGGGGGTTCAATGATATAGACTGGCACGCAATTATGTCAAGTACACCCAAATACCTTTTTTCCAAATTCTGGTATTATTGAACTACACAAAAAGAACTACCTTTACAGTATGGAGACAAAGGGGAAAAAAGGAAGCGTCCAGTACATTCTTCACGTCACTTTTGTCGAGAAATGGCGATAGCTTTTGCAAAAGACATAGAATAGACATAGTACAGGTATCTCGCAACAACCTTGACATTTTCTGCTTCATATTATCTGTGCGAATGAATAACAGGAGTTATAGTCTGTTCCACATACTGTTCACCATAGCAATATGTTCTGTGATGCATACTTTGACCATCCAAAAAGTGGCAGAACATGACTCCTTCAACTCTGTATTACTGTCATCAAAAATACAGTGCTTAGCTAAATGTATGGCATTTGCAACTGCAATGATTGCTTTCTATCAGCACTGTTGTAGCCATCGTGCTTGAGTTATGGTTAGTTCAGTGATCTATCACCATCAGGGTTTGTTCTATCAGCAGAACGCTAGCCATTGTGGAAGACATATGGTGGCCCTGATAAGGGCCGTTTGTTTACTTCGTCCAGGTCTGCTGTTTCTTCTCCAGTGCACCATGAAGCTACTGAAGAATTCCTTAGCATGTCCACAGTCCATCTTCTAGTGTCCATAGTTCCCTACGGGAGCACGCTGTTGGCACAAGACAATATGTGGGGCAGCGTCACGCAGCTGGTGCCTGTGGGGTGCCCTGGACAGCATTCATGCATGCATGCAAAAGGCCAATGCAACAATCCCATGGGAGTGGCGCACTTGATTACAGAATGCCACCAGAGGCCTTCTGCTGGGTCAGCTCTGTTTGAAGAACTTGAACTGTAAAGAGTGTCAGTTACAAATCCGTCAGCTCAGCACGAGAACAATTGGGTGCCTGCTTTGGTTGGCCTAGTGAGGACTAGCATAAGCAGGGGTATGCAAATTCTGCAATAAAATCCCAATACTTCTCTCTCTACCGCGTACCCAATTCATACATGGCATCTGACAGTCCTGGCTTTTCTGGTCAGCAACAGGGGTTCCACCTGGAAACAACAGAAAGAAATGCATTTAGGCAACAAAAAGCTTCAAGTTTGCAGCTTTGAACATGCTGGATATCATTTCACTCTCCGTAATCATCATTTGCAAGCCTTAAATTTTGGCAGTGTCATTTATAAAATACTCTACAATGTTTGAAAGTCAACCATCTGATCACTCACTGTGGCATTTCTAAGCTATCAAAGGCCACATGAGGACAGGAAAACGTTGTTTGGTTGTTCAAATCGGGTCGGAGCTTAAAACCTGAGCGGTATCATTCGATACCACTGCTTGATTGTGGGTTTCTGAGCCTTAAATTCTGACTGTATGACATGTTACATCACTCACTGTGGCTTTTATAAGCTATCGAAGGCTATATGAGGACAGGAAAACGGTGTTCTGTTGCTGATATGGTATCAGAGCTTAAAACCTGAGGGCTATCATTCGTAACTGCTGCTTGACCTCAGGGTTTTGAGCCCCAAAATTCTAACTGTATCTCACGCTGAATCATTCAGTGAGGCTTGTATAAGCTATCGAAAGCTGCACCAGAACAGGAAAACATCGTTCGGTTGTTGTAATTTGGTCGGCGCTTAAAACCTGAGGGGTATCATTCGTAACTGCTGCTTGATTGCAGGGTTTTGAGCCCTAAATTCTATAACTATCACATGTTAAATCACTCACTGAGGCTTGTATAAGCTATCGAAAGCTGCACGAGAACAGGAAAACGTCGTTCGGTTGTTGTGATTTGGTCGGAGCTTAAAACCTGAGGGGTATCATTCGTAACCGCTGCTTGACTGCAGGGTTTTCAGCCCTAAATTCTAACTGTATCACACGTTAAATCACTCAATGAGGCTTGTATAAGCTATCGAAAGCTGCACGAGAACAGGAAAACGTCGTTCGGTTGTTGAAATTTGGTCGGCGCTTAAAACCTGAGGGGTATCATTCGTAACTGCTGCTTCACTGCAGGGTTTTGAGCCCTAAATTCTAACTGTATCACACGTTAAATCACTCACTGAGGCTATTTATAAGCTATCGAAGACTATATGAGAACAGATATACGTTTTTTGATTGTCCAATTTTGATCGGAGTATCATTCGGCACTGTTGACGGTAAATCTTCCGAAATTGAACTTATTTAACTGATTTCACCACAGTTGAAACAGGGCGCGAATGTTTCACTAAACATTCGGGAGTACAAACATCAAGGAACTAAAATTACTTACCTCCGTGTGGTAATTAGCATGAAACAAGACAACACACACATACGTCCACCTACGACAGCGCAAAACTGACGACTGAGAACAATTGATGTCTTCATGCGCTGACCAGGGCACTACATTCATAGCCACCGCCGCCGAGGCGTACGAACACAACGAATGATACCCCTCAGGATCTAGCGCATCCCCAGTTACGCTACTTGCGGCTTGCGTCGACAAATGTTTCAAGCACCACAGCCGCTTTTGCCGGCAAAGTTGGATGTGTCACCGCCGTGTTTACTAATATTTGGATCTAGAACTTCTTCAAACAGCGGAAACGCCGTAATGGGTGAGTTGCGAGCGTAAATGACATGCGCATTCTGTGTTTCGAAGCTACTCACTCACATGTGCAACTTTGAAACAAAGGGAAACACTTCATAAATACCTTCCAGTAGTCGTTATATCCTGTATAGCTTGTAGGAACACGCCCCAAAAGGGTATCTTTGGTCGTGTTTAACAGACTCTCGTAAAGCGTTGTGATTGTCGTGTACTGTGTTTTTTAGAGAACAAAGGTGTGAGCTTTTCGGAAGTGTAGTGATCTTTATCATCTATCGTCCTTTTTAATCGCACTTCTGCTCGTGCACAAAATCCCTGATGTTCTTTTCATGTTCCAAATTATACCAGCCTTGCTTGGGCCACAGTATCCTGACGGTTGAGCGACTGTATTTGCAATTCGCTCACGTGTGCTTTCAGATTGACGTGATGTCGTGGTGTGTGATGGCGTCTGGTGTCATGGTGACGTGGTGTGTGTGTAATGAGGGGAAAATATGAGTGACTGGATTTTCGAGTTTCTTGCTCGTTGGTGCTTGCTTGTATGTCCGTGATAGAAAAGCCAGTTGAGAACATGTGACTTGATGTTATAGCTGCATTTAGTAGTTGCGGTGTATGGACATTTGGCTTGATATTGCTGGTATGTGAATCTTCCAGAGCTTCCTGTAGCTGCCAGTCAGTTAATTATTGTCATTTCTTATAAGAAACGGGAGAAACAGACAGAGGTCACCTAACAAAGGAAAGGTTTTCACTGACACCCCAGTCGTAAAATACGACAAAAGAATACGTCAAAAACAAGCCTGTCGTAAAATGGGACCTTGTCGTCTGTAGTGGCTGACGTACTGTGTCGTGAATACGGCCTTGTAGTCTGAAGCATGTTGTATTTTATGTGGTCTCTTGTGGAGCGCCACACAGACCGTAACATTTTTGCTGCATGCTTTCTATGGCATGTGAATATCATATGGTGCATGTTTTCACTGATGCATGCAATGACGTGAGACCAAAAGCAAACCTATGTACAAAGTGTCTAGTGCACCTGCACTTTATTTTCTGGCACTTTAAAACTTGTATGGCAGAAACTAAGGAGGCACGCAGCTCCCTCTTCTGAACCTGCGCATGAGCAAGAGGTAAATCAGAACAGCATGGTAGAACAACATTGGCAAGAGCGAGAAAGCAGGGAATTTCTGATTGCACCTTAACATATGCATGCATGCATCTGACATTACCATGCTAGCGCCGCAGGTCTGAGCTCCTCTGGCAGCTGTTGGTGTCGCTTCGGTGCTTCCTGTTGACTGCACCCCTTCTGCTTCAGGAAGTACCAAAATGCAGCTGAAAAGGTGGGAAACTCGAAACATCCAAGGCAATTCACGCACGTTCTGTACTCACACGACATGCAGGTGAGCTTCGTGGGGGACAGTGGCGGATACACTGCCGTCTTGCCCTTTGAAGTGTCCTTGTCGGACTGCCGGCCAGTTACACTTCGTTTTGCAAGCGGCTCGTTTTCCCACAAGGCTACAGCAATACGCTTGCAAAACGCAGCGTCAGCAGGCTGATCCATAAGCATTCCCCAGGTTTCGCGTGCAAGGTACACATCAGGGCCAAGATTCACCTGCAAATAGATTACACAAATTTCACAGAGAACGTCCACAAGGTATGTCATGACCAACAATGCAATTTATGTGCCTTTCAATAGGCGAAAAGGGGAACAAAAATCGAGGACAAGAAAGGCAGCCTGTCCTGGAACTTAATTGAAGTGGCCATAAACAGGAATAGAACGCGGCCATATATTTCTTGCCAAGTACAATGCACCACAGGAAAAAAGAGTCACGTTAGGTTGACGTCATTATGACGAACCTTTTCAACCTGTCACTGCACACAACATACAAATTTGGATGCAGCGCACAACAGGGAAATGATGTAAATTTTACGCCCAATTTTACTCAAGACTGGAAAGTTTGCCGATTGAATTCCGACCCTTTAGGGCCACTTTAAATGGACAATTTCGTGCCAGCAGGGTGATTTCGAAACTCAACTGCAATTACGTTCACAATACGGTATACTTCCCAACTAAGTGATTAGTGGAAAGGTGTAGCTGTGCTGTTCTCATTAATTTTGAATTATTTTAAGTTAAATGATGGAGAAAAGGAAAATCGAGTGGCGTTGTTGTTGGGGCGGTAGCGTACAAGACCACCCAGAAGGAACGCATCAGTGGAGCATCCTCATGAAGCTAACATGCAAGCAGAATATCCTCTTTAGCAACTA
The DNA here is from genome assembly GCF_037126465.1 of Ornithodoros turicata. Classification (NCBI taxonomy): domain Eukaryota; kingdom Metazoa; phylum Arthropoda; class Arachnida; order Ixodida; family Argasidae; genus Ornithodoros; species Ornithodoros turicata. The sequence goes on from NW_026999389.1 coordinate 15,789, forward strand.
AGCCATGAATTGGAAAATTTCATCGTTGATGAACACACGCAATACATACCTGACCATCCTCCGTGAGTACTGGCTCAGTCTCTGGTGGTTTGCTGCAGAAGGAAATACGCCATTAGACATGAAACAAGCTATACACTTTCAACAAAATACTACCTTTTGTGGAACGGGGAGCTGGTGGTTGGGATCCACCTACAAAGATATCTCCAGTAAGTTACAATTATCTTTCCCATTTCTCAAATTATTCAAATAGAGTAAAACATCATTAACATGTACCCGTTTAAACGGTAGTTCCGCATATAACTGGTAACAATGATTCCTCGACATCGCTGCCGTTGAACCCCATACATTCAGTGCCCACTTAAAGGGACAGTCTCGCAGACATAGGGTGCTTTTGGAATTCCACTGAAATTAATTTCATGTGCGAAAGAGACAATGGTACAAGTCCCTGCACGAAAAACCAAGTACCATTGCAGAAATTTTAAGAAATATTGCCGTTGGACATCACTTGGAATGAACAAAAGGCACACAGACTCTAGAAAAAAGGATGCCATGGATTTACAAATCTGCATTCCTGCCAGGAGTCGGTTTTACTGTAACTCTATTCAAGACATCAACCAGCCTCCAAGGGAGTTGTGCACCTGAATTCCTTCTCGCACAACAGATTTTACAAACTTTCAAGGTTCCAAAGGTGCCAGTGGCACTCCCGCAGATGCTGTCCACCCCTGCGTGGCAGTCACTGATGTGCATCACATGAAAAAGAGGTTAGAAGTTTGCAACATGAGGGTTGCACTGACAACGGTAAGGAGTTAAATAAGCCACAAGTTTCAACATTTGAGAAAAGTCCTGCTAAGAACTTCCATGATATGACAAACTGCTTAGAAGCCTAACATGGCGGATAGGGAAGAGGCACATATATTACCGGTTGCAGGAGGAACCACTCCTGATGTCAGAGGTGTAGGCTGCTGCAACATGTAATTGGTGGCAGGTAATGCCGCGGACAATAGAAAAAACATTGTTAAAACGATTGCATTGATGAAAGCAGTGCCAACTGATTCGAACATAGGTGATTCTCTGTCTTGACAGGCAATATACATGCAAGTCGCACAGAAAAACTTGAAGCAGATTAGGTGCAACCACTGGAGGCGAACACAACGTGAAGCCGTAGGACATGTAATCAATGAAATGAAGTTGTTGAAAGGTGCCATGGTGAGAATGGAGCCCCCAGCACAGAGCTTTTCGATCTTACGTGCAACATCTCAGACCTGAATTTAATAAAATGGGGACTCAATTTACACCAGCAGTTCATTTTGAATGACTACGTTTTACCGATTAGATAACACAGAGAAAGCCTGACATATGACGTAGGTAAAAATATGCTAACTTACAACACGGCAAGGTAGCTGCAGCTGCAGTGGGAGATGCAGTGCATGGTCCACTTTCCTGCGTGCCGATCAGTGCTGTGGATTGTTAGGAAAAACTTCAGAATTTGGCAAGTTAAGCTTTGAGCGAGGCCCCGCCAGACCATTCCAGAATAAGTGTTTCTACATGCACTGATAGAAAACTGGCTGCACAGACAGCGCCTGATACAGGAGTTCGCTGAAATGATATTTCGAGAATTAGATCTAATTTCATGCATTACATCACATAACCAAAGCTTGATGTAGGAAAAACTATGACGTGGAAAACTTACAAGACAGGCACAATCTCAACTCCATTTTCCTGCGTGCCAGGCAATGCTGTGGGTCACAAAGAAATATTGTGAGGCGCGTCCAATGTAGCAACAACAATAACACATTTCTTCTGCAACAACATAACTTCTGCACAAAAACTAGCACCAAATTCGGAGAGTTTCAGCACATTTTGCTCCAAGTGACTATGTGTAGGAATATACAGGGTGTCTGCTCTAACGTGTCCAAAAATTGTATTTAAAGCGAGCGATAAAAGAGAAACGACCACTACTTTTCAGCTACTTGACTAAGAAACAGGTGCAGTGCCTGTTTCTTACTCAAGTAGCAGAAAAGTGCCGCTTGCTTTTCGTTAATCGCTCTCTTTAAATATAATTTCTGGACACTTTAGAGCAAACACCTTGTATAGGCTACACAGGGAATCCCGACACGGCAACAAGAGAGGATGGACAATATTACCAGGTAACACAGATACTGCAGCTGTTACTGTGGGTGAATGGGGGAAGACAATTTCAGGTGGCTCCATTCACTCCTCTGGTATGGGGCTGGATGGACCCAATGCTGTTTTCAATGCTTCTAGATAGTGGGAACCACAACAAACATTAGTCTTTCCAATAGTGTAATGGCTGACTGAGCTCACTGGTATCTAATATGGATCAAGGGCAAAGAAGAAGTTAAATAATTTTGTAACAGCATGGTAGTGCTATTCCTTATCTGTCTGAAATATCTTTGAGTAGAGTGCATCCCGGAGTTTGTCATTTCTGCTTCTCTCTGCGCATAGCTCTGCCTTCAAGCGCTTGATTTTCGCTTTAAGTATCTTGAACGTTTCATCGTCCTGGCACACCCTTTCATCATCCTCTGCACGTCTTTGTTTGTGTACCCTGCGCCACCTGTCCTCCCGGAATTCTGCAGCCGAAAGCTTCTGCTGCTGACCTTTTCGCCTTCTCTCTGGCCTGTTTGTCAACCTTAGCCTGGACAGTCATATATGATATACGCTTTAGGTTCTGGAGTAGGTAGAATGAAAATATCTCGCAGTAACAGCTTTTATCACAATGTAGGTATAACAAAGTGTGGGTGACGAACTGCACAGTCTGAAAACAAACATGAAAACTCCCTGCAGACTTGCCTTCTTCTTAGGTGGCAGGACAGCTCCCTCACGTGGTTTCCGCTGTTGTTTGCACGGGCTCCTCCGCCACGTTCCTCTTCAGTCTCTGCAATGTTCGCACAACGAAAGTTTCATTGTACGGCAGTCAGACCCTGGAAAACGGTGAGTGTCAAGGATACTCACCTGCCACGCGCAATATATGCGCATTGTAGTACCCAGGTTCAGTCTTGTCGTCACCCTCCCAAAAGGTTTCGTACAACCGATGCTTATCGAAGTCATCTATATCTAGCAGATTGAAGTTTGAAACCGTCTCATGGTCCACTATATGCTTATCCGCCTCGTTCTCACACTGAATAAGAACATACATGACTGGAAACTACGTTGTCATACGAATGCAAACACCACAACAGTTTGTAGACAAATGGTGGCGCGCCAGATAATCACATAAGCCGTGACAGCACCTTGCAAGAAAGATGGATGCTTTAAAACGTAGGTGGCGCAACCAATTTTCAGTTCAGTGGGATGTTGAAGGTCGAAGCTGAATCAAACTGAAGCGCACTGGAAGGCTATGTACGTGAAAAGAAAAGAGAACAAACACCGAACAGAAAAGAAAAATAACTTTACGAGCTCACTGCGCACATTACGTAATGGTGACGATTTTTAAATTACATTTGAGGTTATGGGAGCGCTGCACTCACTGTAATTGCCCAGTTTGCTGCCTTTTGCCTTCTGCTGTTGCGCTTTCTTTCCCATCCAGGTATTACTACATTTAACGATCACCTCAGCACGAACAAAAGTCGGCCGTTTTGTACTATCTGTCTTGTCTTCAAGCAAGCGTGCAACGTGAAGATTTCTCGCTTCCTTTTACCCAGCGGCTGTATGGGTCTTCTCGACGTCTGGCCAGTTGGACAACCGCGACGCTGTACTGTTCCTACCGTTCGACGTCGATTCCTTGGTGCGTGACGGTGATGAGCGCACAACCGAGGAAACGGTACCACCGGTACCTGGAGCCCGGAGCGCCGTGTCAAATTCCAAGACAGACTATTCATAACCAACGACTCAGAACTTGTAACCAAGTAGACCTCAGCGATGACAGCAGGCGTGAAATGCTGACTCCAGGTGCCGTTAATGTGGGAGCCACACGGTCACTTACAGCTGATCATGCATCGCAAGACAATCTGAGCGACACATCATCTGAAAATGACGTGGACAGTGTGGAACATTCAGACAGTCGAGAAGGAATCGACGAAGATGATTCCCCGACTGGAAGTGACATCCATCCTCCATCCTCAGACAGTGACCGAGACTGTGACAATGATGATGATTTTATCGCAGACGACGATGAGGTGAAACGCTATTTTGAAAGATGTTCTGCAGAGACCTTACCAAATCAGAATATTACAAAGGCTCAAGCATTGCTGCTCGTACTGGCGTACGTTGTGCATGCGGGACTGTCATTGTCACAGGTGGAGGGATTGCTGAAACTTGTGAACACATTGTGCGGTGCAGATGCTGTTCCAGATACGAAGTATATGCTTCGGAAACTGTGGAAAGACCGGCTGAAATCACTTTGCACGTACTTTTTCTGTCCAACATGATTGGGTTATCTTGGGAAGAAGACAACAAATGGGAGATCCCAAACCTTCATGTGCATCACCTGCCAAGCATCACATGGAATGAAAAAACTTATTAGAAAAGGATGCTTTTTTCTCATCTTCAACATCCCTGCTGGAAACCGTCTCATTCAAAATCCTATGAAAATCTCATTGAACCTACTGGATATCATGTACACAAACCTCATTCAGTGACTGCGAAAATTCTCATTCCCAATAGATGATTTGGGACAAATATTACATTGAAAATGGTGCCATATTCAATGAGTCTTAATGAGAAATCACAGTATGTGTTAATGAGATGTAATGAGAAATCACAGCAAGTGTTAATGAGATATAATGAGAAGTCACAGAAAGTGTTAATGAGATGTAATGAGAAGTGGTGGCTTCAAACTCATTGAATGTCCCCGTCATGTGTCATTGAACCAATGAGCCCCAGCAGGATATTTCTCATTGGAATGGTTCTCCATCTCGATTCGCCAGTAGGTTTGTTGTAGTATAGTCACATTAGATGTGTAGAGCTTTCCAATGAGTACAAATGAATTTTTGCAAAAATGAATTAGACTCAATGCGATTTGGATAACTTACTGGATCAACGCACTTCATATTGTATTCTTTCACAGCACATATTTCAGCTTGGGTGTAATATTCTCAGTCGCACTGTGCCTTCACAGATGCGCAATGTTTGGCTACTAATACTGTCGTGCATCAGATAGTGGGAAATAGAAAATCTAAAAGATGTAATTAACATTTAGCAGTACCTGAAGGCGCAGCCTCCTTCACTCCTGCTTCTTTTCCAGGGAGCACCTCATAAAGCGCAACAATGCAGTGTAAACCGAACACTACAGAAGAGGTTGCCGGCAGTCACTGTACAGAATTAAGAGAAACACATTTGAAGGTATCTTGGACGGAGCAAAGTATGAAGCATTATCCCAGCCCGGTTAGGTCCTGTCATCAATTGACAACTTCTCTTATAGATTTAATACCGATGGGGCACAAGTAGCACAAGTTAAATCAGCAAAAATCAGCTTGGTCAATTCACGTGATGATAAATGAGCTGCCGCAAACTGTGAGGCAGATTGTGGTAAAGGAAAGCTGGACATGAACACCTTCCTCGTTTCTGTAGACGATGCAAAGGATATTTTCAGTGGTGTGACATTGAAGTCATGGAAGTCAGGAAGCATTGTTCAAAGCAGATTTATTGGACTATGCTGCTGTGTCGACTCCCGTATCTCTGCCCCCCATGCAAAACAATGTCGGGTTTAACGGGTACTGTGGATGTAGTTGGTGCTACCATGAAGGAGAGTACTATGACTCAGCTATGGACCCTATCAGCATTAACACCCCAAGAGAATCGACTGGTGAAGCAGCAGTGAGAGAGACTCAGCAGTCATTAAAGAACAACCTCTAATGTCTGCGGATATAAACGACCAGCTGCACTAATAAACATGCCATATTTTGAATTTGCACACGGTGTTCTTGGGCGTTGTACGGACTGCCACAGGTACGTGGCTGTGTGAAGCCAAAGAAGCATTCTGCATGTGTTTACTTTTGTTCGTCACATAAATTGTAGTTAGAAACTAGCAAAGCAAAATAGACGCCGTTTTTGCAGTTGAGTAATATGGACAGGTGAACATTCTCCAGAAGAACGTATGTAACTACAAGATAATTAATCATTACTCTTTAATTGTCGGATTTCGCATAAAAGCGAGGAAACGGAAAGGAATATGTTCCTCGTTGAAAGACATTCCATGTGGAAATATGTGTTAAATGCGCACCTGCGTTGAACTGTTCATCGCTCAATTTCGCTATGCAAATGAGCCGAAACAAGAAATACGCAGTTTGCAAAGGCAGAAACGATGTGACCTTCGCCTTATCCGGGTAGAAGAGCTGTCTATCTTGCCATTAGCTCCTACATCAATCAGTTTCATCGCTCCAAATTACGTGGCCCTCCCACTTGGGTTGCATGTCGGTCTTTCTGCGCCAGAAACGTGCTTAATTCATGTTCCGGCTCATTTGCATAGCGAAATTCCGCGACAGATATTTCAACGCACGTGCGCGTTTGTCGTTTTATTTTCTCTTTTTTTCAACATGAAATTACTTTCGACGCCGAATAGATCCCGTTCTGTTATTTCGCCTTTGCGAAAAGTCCCCTAATTAAAAAGCTAATGAACTTTAGGTAATTCGTGATCATATAGTTGCATGATTTTCTTCGAGCGAATGTTCGCCTGGCCATATAACTCAACTGAAAAATGGCATCTATTTTGCTCTACTAGTTTTTAATAAAAATGTTGTAGCGAATAAAAACAAACACCCTGTATGTTTGCAAGAAACAAAGAATAATCATCATTAGCAGAAGAATAATGACGCCACGAAGCTCTTTGTCGATACCACCAAAGGACTTCAGAGAATATAGCTCTTGGAAGCCCTCAGAACAGAAAGGTTGGTTACTTTTCTAAGTTCACCCATGTATATAGGGTATCCTTACTGAAAATTTACATCAGATCTCGTTGAAGCAACTGATTCAAGCTAAACTGTTGCACGAGGAAGCTGAAAAGGCTGAAATATGCCGACAAAATTATGAAGTGACAATGAGCAATAAATTGGAAGATTTACTGTAAGAATGTGAGACAGTTTGGCTGCAAGTGAAGACACTATCTATGTGAACTCGTTTAAAAGAAAGAAAGGTGCATGAAAAAGGAAGCTAAAACAATGAAAACGCCACTCTGCTTCATTAATTTCTGATCCAAAGTTGATCCACACTAACAGGTATGAAAACAGATATACTACAAATATCCAGTGTACATACACCAACAGTGACAACACTATAATGAGATAATGTGTGACACAATTTGAAGCAGGCAAAATATGATACATGTATATGAGAAATCACGAACGTCACTTATCCAGTAGCACCATCTCATTTAATTGTCCGAGAAAGTACGTAAGTCCGTCTACTGCAAGCGGGATGATGGCACATCATGGAGGCACTTCAGAGAACTATGGCTAAATATCAGGTTCAGGAACAAAATGCGTGACGGAGGACCTCACTACGCAAATGCAAAGACGTTCACATTTTTATATGGTCGGCGGAGCTGAAGGGCAGGAAGCATCATCTGATTTACCAGACTGCATCTTAGATCCTACACGCCAACAGACGTTTCCAAGTTCAAAACATATTCTGAATTGATGCCGATGGCGCGCGGTCGCATACGACGACGAGAGCATTATGTAGTTTCGTTTTGACAGACTGGCAAAGCTGAAGCGTCGCAGGGTAAAGCTGTCGCAGTGCACAATCAGTTTTTTGCAACCCACTCAGGAACGCGGAGTTGTGTGCATAACTTTGCGCACGTTTCGGTCTTTATTTATTTTATTATCATATTTATTTATTTATTATCAAAATTATTATTCTTATTTCGTTTATTTTATTATTTCATCAGTATGTTTTATTGTATTTGTGCATAATTTAATATGTACACGTTGTGCAATTAATTTCGACAGTTATTTTCTTTTTCCTTTTTTTTTGCTTTATATAAGCCCAGCTTATCTTCACAGCCAGGAATCTAACACTATCTGGCGTAGTCGCTGGAACATCCCACAAGGATCCCACAAGGATGCATCCCATTTCCAGCTCGAATCCAGCATCGAACTATTCTTGTTTTCGAATGGCAGTTGGATGGTTTCACAATGTAAATTCAACCTGCACTGACCCAGCATAGAAACTGCCTCGGGAGTCTTTTTTTTTTCTAGGCTTATTCTTATGTTTGCGTGCGAAATAGAGCTCCTCTATTGCAAGTCGTCAGTGTCCTTCAGTTTTCATTGTTTGACTCACATTGCAAAAAAAAGTGTTTTCAGTTTTGGACTTGTCGGTGCCCTATGTCAGTGGCTGCTTTAATTATGCTGCGCAACTGTTTCAGAACCATTTGCTGCAACATGATTTGAAAGTTTTTCGTCTGCACGGGCACTTAGGAAAGGTGTAGGGCTCAAGACCGTTAACATATTTGAAAAATGCAAGGGCAGTATCGCATTCATCATCCACTGCTTACGAGCGAATGATCGCCAAAGGGGTCGTGTACAATACCACTACATATCATATTAAATGTCAGAGGACAAACAATGAGATAGTTTGTCTGGACGGCGGGTCATATGCCGAGATTATTCGCATTAGCTTTCACCAAGAGGGTCAGCAAACGGTAAGTTCACTGACACTTTTGGAATACAATAGTGTTCGGAACTCACGTAACAATATGCTATGTTTCGCAGTGAGTAAGAATACCTTCACCTGTAGTGTTGGCATGTAGACGTATGCGCATGGCACTAAATGAGCAGTTGTGGAGCAGTTGCCAGACAAGATTGAATATGAGTGATGACTACCGTTGTGAAAAACTGTTTTTCCTTTCTTGGTAAAATTTCTTTCATTGCATGTATCATTCAAGTGTTTAATTGTATTAGTAGTGCGACAACCATTGATGTCTTTTCTAGGTGTTCCTTTTTTTTCTGAGGTATCGTAAGCTGTAACCATCAATCTTTCTTACACGATGTCATGTACCGTGTTGTTAAGATTTTCATGTTTGAAGTATTTACTTACAGCTGTCACATACAAGCGTACATAGTTATATGTTTTGCTATATATTGTTTACACAAGTTCGTTCACCACTTGCAAACACAATGTGCAAAACTCTGCATGGGTAGAGAGCATACTTCACTTGAGGCACTCCTGCGTATTTCTATATGCATGCTCCTGGGGAAAAAAATATTCCCTTTCACTCTCGTGCAGTGCAAAAAAATATATGGATGTAAATGTAAGCAATTTAAAACTCGTCAGTTGCGTAGTTTGTGCCAATTGAAGTGTGTAGGAATTCAAACACGTTTCGAATAGGAGATATTTTAAATTAGAATGATTGACTTCTGCATTCAGTGTACACCAACTTGCTCTATCCCTCGAATGTGTCTTTCATGATGTTCATCCTTTCATCTATGCATGGAGCAGTCCTACCTGCACAACATGTTTGCTCACATTAATTCAATTGGCACAGTGATCATGATGGTTCGATGCTAAACCAATTGCCTAATTCGTGTGTGAAGGGGATCTTCATTGCACAACACGTCGGTTCAGATTGCTCCAATTGGAAATCATTGTTTCTCATTGGCACCCAGTGAACTAATTTCTTGATTTGGTTCTTGATTTCATCTTAATTTTCTTCATCACAACACCTGTTAGAGCGCTAAAACATGAAGCTATCTTTCCCTCAACACTTCTCATTACTTCAATGATAAATACCTGCGTTATTCACATTAAATGAATTGGGTGTCTCAGTTCTCATTGAAAATCATTGGTTCTCATTAAACAAATTAGATCCTGGTTCCCTGGAAGCTCCTTCTCCACAACATCCGTTAGAGCGCTCAAACATAAAGTCAGCTTTCCCGCAACACTTCTCATTATTTGAATGAGAAATACCTGCGTTATTCACATTAAATGAATTGGGTGCCTCAGTTCTCATTGAAAGTCATTGGTTCTCATTGGACAAATTAGCTCCCGGTTCCCTGGAAGACTCCTTCACCACAACATCTGTTCGAGCGCTCAAACATAAAGTCAGCTTTCCCGCAACACTTCTCATTACTTCAATGAGAAATACCTGCTATATTCACATTAAATGAAGTGGATGCATAAATTCTCATTGAAACTCATTGAAATTAATGCGGGCGCTTAATGAGATCGGGTCTACTTTTTCCAGAAGGGATGCGGAGACAAATTTATAACATAATCGGACGCCACACTCAGCGCTTCTACGAGACTCTGAGGACCATTCCAAACTCACAGTATGTCATTTACTCTGACATCACTAATGGACGGATGCATAAAAGTATCAGACGCCAGTTTAAGATGAAGTGGAGCGACATTACATTGACTCTGAATACAGATGGAGCATCAGTCTTTAACGCAAATAAGTCCAGTGTATGGCCCGTGCAGATGATCCTAAACGAGCTGCCTTTCAATATCCGATTTCACGACGTTTTGCTTGGAGCCTGTGGTTTGGAAAGAACCACCAACCAATGCATCTTTTCATGAGGACATTTGTGGAAGCGTTCAACAAGTTTGGAAGGATTAAGTGACACTGTGGCGGCGAGACGACATCATCACGGGTTTACATAACATGTTGTTCCCTAGACTCACCAGCCAGAGCTGCTCTGCTAAATATGAAGCAGTTTAATGGCACCTTCGGCTGCTCATGGTGCCTCAAAGAAGGAGCTGTTATAGATGGTAAGTTACTAACACGCTTACCACATCCTTTGCAAAGCAGTTCTGTCAACAAATGTAAACCATCCCAAGTGCGACACGAGAAGCATGAGCAAGCATGGTTGACACAGAGATGCTATACAAAATATCATTAGGGATGCAACCATACTGGCTCCCTGTAGCGAATCCCCTGGCTCTCTGTGCGGTAATCAAAAACAGCAGAGACGTTTGCTTTGTGTGCGCATGGGGTTATTTTTGTGTACCGTTTTCTGTGATGTCATATCAGTATCTATGCAACACACTTTGATGGAAATCTTGACAGAGAGAGTGACAACAATGTACTGTGGAAGCGATGCTATTTTCTAAACTTCTTGCAAAAACTGGAACGTCCTCGTTAAACTAAGCCGTTGAACCCCAAATCACATGCACTGCAGATTCTTACTTTTCAATCTAAGAAAGTTGCTAATTATCACATATAAGATTGTTATGTCTTATGCTAATAAAAGTTGTTTGAAGTAATTTAAATTGTGTCAATGTTTCAGGGGTCCTTCGCTACATACCCGGTGAAAGGCCATCTCCTGCCCGTACACACGGAAGTATGGTGGAGGACATGCAAGATGCATTCCACCGAGGTGAGCCGTCACACGGCAGACAGTTTCCACTACTTCAGCTCAAAGGTTTCAACCTTGTGTGGTCTGTGCCTCCTGCCCTTATGCATTGTGTGCTGGAAGGAGTGGCACGGCAGCTACTGGACTTCTGGCTGACCATGACCGGACAAGCCTATTACATTGGAAGGTGCATCCCACAGCTCGACGCCATCATCATGAACATGAAGCCACCGGTTACGTTTTGCCGGCTTCCACGACCAATCAGCGATCGAGCACACTGGAAAGCCACAGAATGGCTTCATTGGCTACTCTATTATTCACTGCCATGCCTGAAAGCCATATTACCAAATGTGTACCTCAGTCACTTCGCAATGCTGTGCCAATCTATATTCCTACTCATGCAAACGGCTGTAACCGAAGCGAATCTTGAGGAAGCTGACACTTTGTTGACGGCATTTGTTTCCCGAGTGCATACGCTGTATGGACCAGCAGCTGCTACATACAATGTGCATCAGCTCCTTCACATAACCAAGAGTGTCGAAATACTGGGCCCCCTGTGGGGAACCTCAACCTTCCCATTCGAAAATGGTAATGGTCACCTTGTTACACTCTTAAACCCGTACCTTTTATAGTAACTTTTAGAAACATGTAACCTCTATATAGACGTAGACTTCTGGATTTCTTATAGGTTACACCACTGTAGCGTATATTTAGAGGTTAAAAGCGACCAAAGTCATGTCTTTACAACACGAATAGAAGTTACGTCAGTAGTAGACGTAGTTGTACGTCAGAAGGTCTTGTGGGCATGTTTGTTGCGCGATTGCAGTTCTGCTGTAAGTCAAAAAGCTCTGTTGTTGCATGACAGGACATTTTGTCATGACAAGAACGATTTGTATTGCACGGCAGACACATTTGTTGTGACAACAGCAATCCTTGTCGCAAAACAAAAAGATGTGCCGTCATGCTCATCCCCCGTGGCGGCGGTCCGGAAATAATTTTGTACCTTTTACGCATAAGAATGATAGACACCAAAAAATTAAAATGCCTTATTCTCACTCACATATAATCATGAAGATAACGTTTCGTCGCGATACGAATCACCGTGTCTACCAGCTCACTCTCTTTATGGCACTTTGTCTGTAGGAACTGTACTAAAGAAATATAGTCAGGTCATCAGATATTTCAACCATTACACCTACGGTATATCTCTGACAGCAGGCCGCACAATTATCACCAAAACTCCGCAAGGGCAACGTATCCCGGGATGGCCGTGTGCAACCAACCAAGAGGATGTTGAGCAATAGTTCGACAGGTGCAAAACTCGGTTAATAAATGAGAGGTGGTGGACCATGCCCTGTTGACCCCTCGATATCTTACCTGTTTTTGAAGTATATTAGTTTGCCTGTGCCACATTTTAAGCCTTTTTAGATATCAAACATCACCAATATGGAATAGCTGTTTTCATCACTTGAGGACTGTTATTATTTATGCCTGTTATTACCAAAGAAAGGAGGATAACTGGTATTCGTTGGTGCACCTGTTCATTATGGGAAAATAAAGCATTAGCTGATTTGGTGCCACAGGCCGATGTAAACGATATGTGCAAGACATTTTTATGCGGTTGGTCACTACACTCTTAAACCCGTACCTTTTATAGTAACTTTTAGAAACATGTAACCTCTATATAGACGTAGATTTCTGAATTTCTTATAGGTTACACCACTGTAACGTATATTTAGAGGTTAAAAGCGACCAAAGTCATGTCTTTACAACACGAATAGAAGTTACATCTCGGAAAAAACAAAAACAGCTTGTTGTAACTTATAAATGTACCCTCTACTCCGGCACTGTAACTTCTAAGCGAAATCTCCAACGATAATTTCTTTGTTAGTTTCTTATCGTTTGTTTTCCTTCTGTTGCGAATCTACGCTGTTATTTTTTATCTGTTTCAGCGTCATCTAAACGTCGACTACATGTTATCAATGCTGTATGAACACAGATTATAAGTTCGCAGTCTGGAATACTGTTAGTATGTTTCTTTCTAAAGGGTGGAAAACCATTGTCAATGCCGCAACCACCAAGATTTCCGATTTCGCTGCGTAGCCGGGCCTGGTCTAGGTCTATCCACACTGAGAGCGGTTTCCTTGAAACGCTTAACGCTCGTCGTCCGTCCATTAACATGCATGTGGGATCCTAGGTACAAAAGTTTGGGCAATGAGAGTAACATTTACGGAACCATTCAAATCCGTACAAAGCACAAGGTACACTGAGAGAGCAGCATAAATGCGGAAAGGCGTTCACTCCGCGATTTACTCTTAGAATATCGTAAGAATACAACAAGTAGGAAGCTGCGAATTATATATCTCGATGCATATATCCGCAGCTCGCAAAATGCACGCCGGTGTATTGACTTGGCGACCAAGTAAGAGCAGGAAAGTAGCAAGCGTAAGTGGCGTTCATATGCAGGACCGCAAAACGCTTGCCATAATCACGACAAACATGCGCTAAGAGCTCTTGCTATCAAAATAACGCACGTACCTAGCACAAAATGAACACTTACCCAGTGTATGAAGTGTGTGAATTAGGGCTGCGGTGGATGACGTTCGTTTTCGGTTATATATTCTTTGCAATCTCCGCACTCACTACACTTTCCCTTGAGAACACCGAAAATATCCTTGTTTGCTAGCGACATCTAGCTTTTCCGTTGTTCCTGACGATACTATGATAAGCGCGAGGAAAACCACTGATTAAAACAGATTACACTTGTTAATGGACGGACGACGAGCGTTAAGCGTTTCAAGGAAACCGCTGTCAGTGTGGATAGACCTAGACCAGGCCCGGCTACGCAGCGAAATCGGAAATCTTGGTGGTTGCGGCATTGACAATGGTTTTCCACCCTTTAGAAAGAAACATACTAACAGTATTCCAGACTGCGAACTTATAATCTGTGTTCATACAGCATGTTGTTACACGTGTTGATAACATGTAGTCGACGTTTAGATGACGCTGAAACAGATAAAAAATAACAGCGTAGATTCGCAACAGAAGGAAAACAAACGATAAGAAACTAACAAAGAAATTATCGTTGGAGATTTCGCTTAGAAGTTACAGTGCCGGACTAGAGGGTACATTTATAAGTTACAACAAGCTGTTTTTGTTTTTTCCGAGATTCTATTCGTGTTGTAAAGACATGACTTTGGTCGCTTTTAACCTCTAAATATACGTTACAGTGGTGTAACCTATAAGAAATCCAGAAATCTACGTCTATATAGAGGTTACATGTTTCTAAAAGTTACTATAAAAGGTACGGGTTTAAGAGTGTAGTGACCAACCGCATACAAATGTCTTGCACATATCGTTTACATCGGCCTGTGGCACCAAATCAGCTAATGCTTTATTTTCCCATAATGAACAGGTGCACCAACGAATACCAGTTATCCTCCTTTCTTTGGTAATAACAGGCATAAATAATAACAGTCCTCAAGTGATGAAAACAGCTATTCCATATTGGTGATGTTTGATATCTAAAAAGGCTTAAAATGTGGCACAGGCAAACTAATATACTTCAAAAACAGGTAAGATATCGAGGGGTCAACAGGGCATGGTCCACCACCTCTCATTTATTAACCGAGTTTTGCACCTGTCGAACTATTGCTCAACATCCTCTTGGTTGGTTGCACACGGCCATCCCGGGATACGTTGCCCTTGCGGAGTTTTGGTGATAATTGTGCGGCCTGCTGTCAGAGATATACCGTAGGTGTAATGGTTGAAATATCTGATGACCTGACTATATTTCTTTAGTACAGTTCCTACAGACAAAGTGCCATAAAGAGAGTGAGCTGGTAGACACGGTGATTCGTATCGCGACGAAACGTTATCTTCATGATTATATGTGAGTGAGAATAAGGCATTTTAATTTTTTGGTGTCTATCATTCTTATGCGTAAAAGGTACAAGATTATTTCCGGACCGCCGCCACGGGGGATGAGCATGACGGCACATCTTTTTGTTTTGCGACAAGGATTGCTGTTGTCACAACAAATGTGTCTGCCGTGCAATACAAATCGTTCTTGTCATGACAAAATGTCCTGTCATGCAACAACAGAGCTTTTTGACGTACAGCAGAACTGCAATCGCGCAACAAACATGCCCACAAGACCTTCTGACGTACAACAGAGATCCCTGTCGTGACGTTTGAAGTATCTGTTGTGCGACAAAAATGACAAATGACAAATGACAAAAATGACGACAGAACGTTTTGTCATCCAACAGAAATCCTGTCACAACAAAAATATCTGTTGTGCGACAGAACCTTTTGTTGTATTTTTTGACTGGGAACTAATTATATTGCGATTGCAGACAGAAACTCTCCGGAAGTATGGAGGTATCAATCTGGGGGACGCCACACAAAGAATCCTAAGAGCATTGATGTCAGACGAAGTCGCAACGGCATTCAGCTGGAGGGGAAACGAAAAAAAAAGGTTCTGCGACCTTCTCTGCTGCGAGGCTATATTTCGTAAGTTTATTTATTTATTCTTAATATTTCAGCATGAAAAATAAGTTCACATACTCTATGGTTGTGGCTGTGGAAGCAGGTTACAGATCCTACTTTCTAACTGTGTTTGAAAAATGCTGTGTTCTAAAAATATTCATGACATACATGTATGATAAAAACGTGCTGATATTAACTACTTAGTGACCACTACATTAACCAAGTGTAGTTTACGCCACCGACCTTCAAGGGTCTCACATTTCAACAGCTTCTATGTGCTTATTTTTTTCTAAAATTGATCCCATACTTTTCCATGGCAAAATGAGGCACTGAGTTCTGTACTGACTAATCTTGTGCTATCGTGATGATGTTATTATTGGTTAAAGAACTAACTTCACTTTAGTGTTATACAGCAGCTCTCTAGCAGTTAAATGGAAATTTTTGCACTGCAGCGAAGGAACCCTGCTTGTTCTGGCCGAGATGTAACCGACAAGCATTTGCCAGTTTAACCTCACTACTAGCTGCATAGGAAATTGTTTTGTTAAAATTTTTTGTCAGTTTTTACAGCATTTATTAATTCTACGAGGATAGTGAAATGAGATAGTCGAGCTCCTTTCATCCGCACTTTTGTTGCGCTTTGTGCCATTCTAGGTTATCACTTGTATACAGCATTCTCTGAATAAAGATGACTGACACCCCACTTTTGTTAGGCTGTAATACTTGTGAATATATCCTTACACTCCTCTTGATATGTATGTTGTCGTGAAGTTCTACCTACCAGCCAAAGGAAATTCTGTTTTTAGGCTGCATCAGAGGGAACAATCTTTTGAAGAAACCTACAGGCAGCGAAATCGAATGGCACATCTACCCGTATTCACCAAGCGACTTAAACCATCGGTTTAGTGACGTCGGGTTTAAATCGATCACGTGTGACCTTCGCTCTCCAATCCTGGCACACCGCCCAGTGCGCCGAAGGCCGCTGTCGTGAAGCCCATGGCGACCTCCATGTACGGCGCATGCGCATTTTACTAGAGTCTGCCAGAAGCGACGATGGACGGTAGACCTAATCTCCGGTTCACGGAGAATTTTTCATCAAATCCTGGGTAAGTTTTGATTGATATAGCTATTAGGAACTCTCAGTAGGTGGATTGTTTCACAATGGGACCAGTGTTTGCCTCGAATATTCCATTTCGATGACCGGCTCATGCAACTTAGACCGACCTAAAACCGCTGGTTTAAGTCCCATGCATTTGAATGGGACGAATTTGAACTAGGGGAGGGGGTAGTTTAACGTCGGTTGATTTACGTTGCAGCTGTGAGCGTATTTTGTGAAAAAGCATGAGGCAAACCTAGTAGAGTAGTTGCGGTCGGTGTTGTTGCACCGATTTGAAGTCGAACTGGTAAAAGGAAGAAAAATTAGCGTTGTAATTGCATCATGAGTAAAGTAAACGGAAATAACGTGTGGCGAACGACACGAAAAATGCGGCGCTCGTTATTATGAACTCATACGTGCAGAAAACATTGTTGAAGGGAATGACATCGATATGCACCGTTGGATCAAATCCGTATACCAATCCAAGGCAGGGAGATATTTTTGTTGGCGCGACATCATAGTGCACCTTGGAATACGGAGTAGGTAATGACAGCGCTTATTATGAATGTCGCTTTCTGTAATACACACGGCAAGTGCACCCGTCATTGCACAGCAAGAGCAATAACACGTTAAATTGTCGTTGCTAGCAGAGGAATTCGGAAAAGCGGAGAAATGGGCTCTCATGCAATATGGGAGGATACCAACCTGCGTCGCTTATGATCATAGTTTATCCCTACGAACCAGTTATAAATGATTAATTGATATCAACCAGCACGGTGTGTTCTCTCGGCAGTCAGTATAGTTTCCAGAGTTGCGTTAACGGTGCAATGAAACCGATCATAAAGCGCATTTTCCTCTTCGGCTCCTCATTTATAATCATAAAATAAAGTTGTTGCTGCCTCTTCTTCCGTGACGGAGATAGTGTATAGTATTGATACATAGATTGATTGATAGATTGATACATAGATTGATAGATTGATATATAGCATATAGTATGGAGATAATGCATGCCGTTGCAGTCACACGGAACACTGAAATCTGAGCAGGTTACATGTTCCAATATTATTGGAAATACCACAACAGAAGTACAGGAGGTCCCTGTTTTTCTGGAAGCATATATGCAAGCGCCTAACAAGGTTGAAATATGTCTTTTTACTGTTTTTAGCACACCCCACTAGAAGAGGTCGAAAATGCCAATGATCTACGTCTACAGGTGTGTTTTACTGCCATGATATTATAACGTATTCAAGTAGACAGCTGGGCCCTGTTCTGTTCAAAGTCGTCGAGCTTGATTACTTGTGTCTTTGCCTATCATTGGTCTTTACGGGAAGAAGGTGTGACGGGCGAGATATTCAATTGAGGTCGATTACTCTGACGAGAATAGGGCCCCTGCACTCATTTCAATCTATCCATCATCTGGTACTTAACTATATTCATTTGTAGGTATCCTTCTGCAAAAGTCACTAGGTCACTGATTGTGCTAAAGGAATCTGGAAACATATTCATTACCTCGGGGTGCGACGGTTGCTAAGACAGACCGATGACGAAATACACGCAGTTTTCCTGCATTGTGTAAGCACAGTTATTCTGGAATTATTTTATTGCTTTCCAGTTATCTTATGGACACATCTCATCACAACAACTTTCTGTGTGAACTCTTTCTTTCAGTGAATAAAAGTTGTTGCACAATTCTGCAAGAATGACCTCTGTCATACAAGCATGCACTTCTGATATACTGGTGGTATACAATATGGATACTTCTTGAGACAAAAGTTTACGGAACACGGCACTGGCTGATGTCTTATTTGAAGCAGCCTCATGCTAGCTATTAGAAAGAGATTGAATAAGAAATGGGTGCCCAGCTATTCTATCCATCTCATAGTACGTGTGTCGGCTCGTGTTTACAGCTAGGGTGTCACCCCAATGGAGAAATGTGACACCAAGGTGTTGCGTAAACTGTTGTCCTAAGCTGTACATATGTTTGTCCTGCTATTGCAGCAGCCTATATCTACACTGAACACATGAGCGTAGAAATAAATTATGTGACCACTTGGCAGCTGTCGATTATGTAAAAGACAGACAGGTGACGTTAACATGGGTATATCTCTGTCCTGCTATTGCAGCAGTCTATATCAACACTGAACACATGAGCGTAGAAATAAATTATGTGACCACTTGGCAGCTGTCGATTATGTAAAAGACAGACAGGTGACGTTAACATGGGTATATCTCTGTCCTGCTATTGCAGCAGTCTACATCAACACTGAACACATGAGCGTAGAAATAAATTATGTGACCACTCGGCAGCTGTCGATTATGTAAAAGACAGACAGGTGACGTTAACATGGGTATATCTCTGTCCTGCTATTGCAGCAGTCTACATCAACACTGAACACATGAGCGTAGAAATAAATTATGTGACCACTTGGCAGCTGTCGATTATGTAAAAGACAGACAGGTGACGTTAACATGGGTATATCTCTGTCCTGCTATTGCAGCAGTCTACATCAACACTGAACACATGAGCGTAGAAATAAATTATGTGACCACTTGGCAGCTGTCGATTATGTAAAAGACAGACAGGTGACGTTAACATGGGTATATCTCTGTCCTGCTATTGCAGCAGTCTACATCAACACTGAACACATGAGCGTAGAAATAAATTATGTGACCACTTGGCAGCTGTCGATTATGTAAAAGACAGACAGGTGACGTTAACATGGGTATATCTCTGTCCTGCTATTGCAGCAGTCTACATCAACACTGAACACATGAGCGTAGAAATAAATTATGTGACCACTTGGCAGCTGTCGATTATGTAAAAGACAGACAGGTGACGTTAACATGGGTATATCTCTGTCCTGCTATTGCAGCAGTCTACATCAACACTGAACACATGAGCGTAGAAATAAATTATGTGGCCACTTGGCAGCTGTCGATTATGTAAAAGACAGACAGGTGACGTTAACATGGGTATATCTCTGTCCTGCTATTGCAGCAGTCTACATCAGCACTGAACACATGAGCGTAGAAATAAATTACGTGACCACTTGGCAGCTGTCGATTATGTAAAAGACAGACAGGTGACGTTAACATGGGTATATCTCTGTCCTGCTATTGCAGCAGTCTACATCCGCACTGAACACATGAGAGTAGAAATAAATTACGTGGCCACTTGGCAGCTGTCGATTATGTAAAAGACAGACAGGTAACGTTAACATGGGTATATCTCTGTCCTGCTATTGCAGCAGTCTACATCAGCACTGAACACATGAGAGTAGAAATAAATTACGTGGCCATTTGGCAGCTGTCGATTATGTAAAAGACAGACAGGTGACGTTAACATGGGTATATCTCTGTCCTGCTATTGCAGCAGTCTACATCCACACTGAACACATGAGAGTAGAAATAAATTACGTGGCCATTTGGCAGCTGTCGATTATGTAAAAGACAGACAGGTAACGTTAACATGGGTATATCTCTGTCCTGCTATTGCAGCAGTCTACATCCGCACTGAACACATGAGAGTAGAAATAAATTACGTGGCCATTTGGCAGCTGTCGATTATGTAAAAGACAGACAGGTAACGTTAACATGGGTATATCTCTGTCCTGCTATTGCAGCAGTCTACATCCGCACTGAACACATGAGAGTAGAAATAAATTACGTGGCCATTTGGCAGCTGTCGATTATGTAAAAGACAGACAGGTAACGTTAACATGGGTATATCTCTGTCCTGCTATTGCAGCAGTCTACATCCGCACTGAACACATGAGAGTAGAAATAAATTACGTGGCCATTTGGCAGCTGTCGATTATGTAAAAGACAGACAGGTAACGTTAACATGGGTATATCTCTGTCCTGCTATTGCAGCAGTCTACATCCGCACTGAACACATGAGAGTAGAAATAAATTACGTGGCCATTTGGCAGCTGTCGATTATGTAAAAGACAGACAGGTAACGTTAACATGGGTATATCTCTGTCCTGCTATTGCAGCAGTCTACATCCGCACTGAACACATGAGAGTAGAAATAAATTACGTGGCCATTTGGCAGCTGTCGATTATGTAAAAGACAGACAGGTAACGTTAACATGGGTATATCTCTGTCCTGCTATTGCAGCAGTCTACATCCGCACTGAACACATGAGAGTAGAAATAAATTACGTGGCCATTTGGCAGCTGTCGATTATGTAAAAGACAGACAGGTAACGTTAACATGGGTATATCTCTGTCCTGCTATTGCAGCAGTCTACATCCGCACTGAACACATGAGAGTAGAAATAAATTACGTGCCATTTGGCAGCTGTCGATTATGTAAAAGACAGACAGGTAACGTTAACATGGGTATATCTCTGTCCTGCTATTGCAGCAGTCTACATCCGCACTGAACACATGAGAGTAGAAATAAATTACGTGGCCATTTGGCAGCTGTCGATTATGTAAAAGACAGACAGGTAACGTTAACATGGGTATATCTCTGTCCTGCTATTGCAGCAGTCTACATCCGCACTGAACACATGAGAGTAGAAATAAATTACGTGGCCATTTGGCAGCTGTCGATTATGTAAAAGACAGACAGGTAACGTTAACATGGGTATATCTCTGTCCTGCTATTGCAGCAGTCTACATCCGCACTGAACACATGAGAGTAGAAATAAATTACGTGGCCATTTGGCAGCTGTCGATTATGTAAAAGACAGACAGGTAACGTTAACATGGGTATATCTCTGTCCTGCTATTGCAGCAGTCTACATCCGCACTGAACACATGAGAGTAGAAATAAATTACGTGACCATTTGGCAGCTGTCGATTATGTAAAAGACAGACAGGTAACGTTAACATGGGTATATCTCTGTCCTGCTATTGCAGCAGTCTACATCCGCACTGAACACATGAGAGTAGAAATAAATTACGTGGCCATTTGGCAGCTGTCGATTATGTAAAAGACAGACAGGTAACGTTAACATGGGTATATCTCTGTCCTGCTATTGCAGCAGTCTACATCCGCACTGAACACATGAGAGTAGAAATAAATTACGTGGCCATTTGGCAGCTGTCGATTATGTAAAAGACAGACAGGTACGTTAACATGGGTATATCTCTGTCCTGCTATTGCAGCAGTCTACATCCGCACTGAACACATGAGAGTAGAAATAAATTACGTGGCCATTTGGCAGCTGTCGATTATGTAAAAGACAGACAGGTAACGTTAACATGGGTATATCTCTGTCCTGCTATTGCAGCAGTCTACATCAGCACTGAACACATGAGAGTAGAAATAAATTACGTGGCCATTTGGCAGCTGTCGATTATGTAAAAGACAGACAGGTAACGTTAACATGGGTATATCTCTGTCCTGCTATTGCAGCAGTCTACATCAGCACTGAACACATGAGAGTAGAAATAAATTACGTGACCATTTGGCAGCTGTCGATTATGTAAAAGACAGACAGGTAACGTTAACATGGGTATATCTCTGTCCTGCTATTGCAGCAGTCTACATCCTCACTGAACACATGAGAGTAGAAATAAATTACGTGGTCCATTTGGCAGCTGTCGATTATGTAAAAGACAGACAGGTAACGTTAACATGGGTATATCTCTGTCCTGCTATTGCAGCAGTCTACATCAGCACTGAACACATGAGAGTAGAAATAAATTACGTGGCCATTTGGCAGCTGTCGATTATGTAAAAGACAGACAGGTAACGTTAACATGGGTATATCTCTGTCCTGCTATTGCAGCAGTCTACATCCGCACTGAACACATGAGAGTAGAAATAAATTACGTGGCCATTTGGCAGCTGTCGATTATGTAAAAGACAGACAGGTAACGTTAACATGGGTATATCTCTGTCCTGCTATTGCAGCAGTCTACATCAGCACTGAACACATGAGAGTAGAAATAAATTACGTGGCCATTTGGCAGCTGTCGATTATGTAAAAGACAGACAGGTAACGTTAACATGGGTATATCTCTGTCCTGCTATTTCAGCAGTCTACATCCGCACTGAACACATGAGAGTAGAAATAAATTACGTGGCCATTTGGCAGCTGTCGATTATGTAAAAGACAGACAGGTAACGTTAACATGGGTATATCTCTGTCCTGCTATTTCAGCAGTCTACATCCGCACTGAACACATGAGAGTAGAAATAAATTACGTGGTCATTTGGCAGCTGTCGATTATGTAAAAGACAGACAGGTAACGTTAACATGGGTATATCTCTGTCCTGCTATTTCAGCAGTCTACATCCGCACTGAACACATGAGAGTAGAAATAAATTACGTGGCCATTTGGCAGCTGTCGATTATGTAAAAGACAGACAGGTAACGTTAACATGGGTATATCTCTGTCCTGCTATTTCAGCAGTCTACATCCGCACTGAACACATGAGAGTAGAAATAAATTACGTGGCCATTTGGCAGCTGTCGATTATGTAAAAGACAGACAGGTAACGTTAACATGGGTATATCTCTGTCCTGCTATTTCAGCAGTCTACATCCGCACTGAACACATGAGAGTAGAAATAAATTACGTGGCCATTTGGCAGCTGTCGATTATGTAAAAGACAGACAGGTAACGTTAACATGGGTATATCTCTGTCCTGCTATTTCAGCAGTCTACATCCGCACTGAACACATGAGAGTAGAAATAAATTACGTGGCCATTTGGCAGCTGTCGATTATGTAAAAGACAGACAGGTACGTTAACATGGGTATATCTCTGTCCTGCTATTTCAGCAGTCTACATCCGCACTGAACACATGAGAGTAGAAATAAATTACGTGGCCATTTGGCAGCTGTCGATTATGTAAAAGACAGACAGGTAACGTTAACATGGGTATATCTCTGTCCTGCTATTTCAGCAGTCTACATCCGCACTGAACACATGAGAGTAGAAATAAATTACGTGGCCATTTGGCAGCTGTCGATTATGTAAAAGACAGACAGGTAACGTTAACATGGGTATATCTCTGTCCTGCTATTGCAGCAGTCTACATCCGCACTGAACACATGAGAGTAGAAATAAATTACGTGGCCATTTGGCAGCTGTCGATTATGTAAAAGACAGACAGGTAACGTTAACATGGGTATATCTCTGTCCTGCTATTTCAGCAGTCTACATCCGCACTGAACACATGAGAGTAGAAATAAATTACGTGGCCATTTGGCAGCTGTCGATTATGTAAAAGACAGACAGGTAACGTTAACATGGGTATATCTCTGTCCTGCTATTTCAGCAGTCTACATCCGCACTGAACACATGAGAGTAGAAATAAATTACGTGGCCATTTGGCAGCTGTCGATTATGTAAAAGACAGACAGGTAACGTTAACATGGGTATATCTCTGTCCTGCTATTGCAGCAGTCTACATCCGCACTGAACACATGAGAGTAGAAATAAATTACGTGGCCATTTGGCAGCTGTCGATTATGTAAAAGACAGACAGGTAACGTTAACATGGGTATATCTCTGTCCTGCTATTGCAGCAGTCTACATCAGCACTGAACACATGAGAGTAGAAATAAATTACGTGGCCATTTGGCAGCTGTCGATTATGTAAAAGACAGACAGGTAACGTTAACATGGGTATATCTCTGTCCTGCTATTTCAGCAGTCTACATCCGCACTGAACACATGAGAGTAGAAATAAATTACGTGGCCATTTGGCAGCTGTCGATTATGTAAAAGACAGACAGGTAACGTTAACATGGGTATATCTCTGTCCTGCTATTGCAGCAGTCTACATCCGCACTGAACACATGAGAGTAGAAATAAATTACGTGGCCATTTGGCAGCTGTCGATTATGTAAAAGACAGACAGGTAACGTTAACATGGGTATATCTCTGTCCTGCTATTTCAGCAGTCTACATCCGCACTGAACACATGAGAGTAGAAATAAATTACGTGGCCATTTGGCAGCTGTCGATTATGTAAAAGACAGACAGGTGACGTTAACATGGGTATATCTCTGTCCTGCTATTACAGCAGTCTACATCAACACTGAACACATGAGCGTAGGAATAAATTATGTGACCACTTGGCAGCTGTCGATTATGTAAAAGACAGACAGGTGACGTTAACATGGGTATATCTCTGTCCTGCTATTACAGCAGTCTACATCAACACTGAACACATGAGCGTAGAAATAAATTATGTGACCACTTGGCAGCTGTCGATTATGTAAAAGACAGACAGGTGACGTTAACATGGGTATATCTCTGTCCTGCTATTACAGCAGTCTACATCACACTGAACACATGAGCGTAGAAATAAATTATGTGACCACTTGGCAGCTGTCGATTATGTAAAAGACAGACAGGTGACGTTAACATGGGTATATCTCTGTCCTGCTATTGCAGCAGTCTACATCCACACTGAACACATGAGCGTAGAAATAAATTATGTGACCACTTGGCAGCTGTCGATTATGTAAAAGACAGACAGGTGACGTTAACATGGGTATATCTCTGTCCTGCTATTGCAGCAGTCTACATCCACACTGAACACATGAGAGTAGAAATAAATTACGTGGCCACTTGGCAGCTGTCGATTATGTAAAAGACAGACAGGTGACGTTAACATGGGTATATCTCTGTCCTGCTATTGCAGCAGTCTACATCCACACTGAACACATGAGCGTAGAAATAAATTACGTGACCACTTGGCAGCTGTCGATTATGTAAAAGACAGACAGGTGACGTTAACATGGGTATATCTCTGTCCTGCTATTGCAGCAGTCTACATCAACACTGAACACATGAGCGTAGAAATAAATTATGTGACCACTTGGCAGCTGTCGATTATGTAAAAGACAGACAGGTGACGTTAACATGGGTATATCTCTGTCCTGCTATTGCAGCAGTCTACATCCACACTGAACACATGAGCGTAGAAATAAATTACGTGGACCACTTGGCAGCTGTCGATTATGTAAAAGACAGACAGGTGACGTTAACATGGGTATATCTCTGTCCTGCTATTGCAGCAGTCTACATCAACACTGAACACATGAGCGTAGAAATAAATTATGTGACCACTTGGCAGCTGTCGATTATGTAAAAGACAGACAGGTGACGTTAACATGGGTATATCTCTGTCCTGCTATTGCAGCAGTCTACATCCACACTGAACACATGAGCGTAGAAATAAATTATGTGACCACTTGGCAGCTGTCGATTATGTAAAAGACAGACAGGTGACGTTAACATGGGTATATCTCTGTCCTGCTATTGCAGCAGTCTACATCACACTGAACACATGAGCGTAGAAATAAATTATGTGACCACTTGGCAGCTGTCGATTATGTAAAAGACAGACAGGTGACGTTAACATGGGTATATCTCTGTCCTGCTATTGCAGCAGTCTACATCAACACTGAACGCATGAGCGTAGAAATAAATTATGTGACCACTTGGCAGCTGTCGATTATGTAAAAGACAGACAGGTGACGTTAACATGGGTATATCTCTGTCCTGCTATTGCAGCAGTCTACATCCTCACTGAACGCATGAGCGTAGAAATAAATTATGTGACCACTTGGCAGCTGTCGATTATGTGCAAAAGAGATTAAAGCACTAGGCTTACATGTATACGCACACATTCACTGTATCTATGTATGTGTGAACGATGCTGTTGTCAG
Organism: Ornithodoros turicata; assembly: GCF_037126465.1. NCBI lineage: Eukaryota > Metazoa > Arthropoda > Arachnida > Ixodida > Argasidae > Ornithodoros > Ornithodoros turicata. The sequence continues at coordinate 42,272 of NW_026999389.1, forward strand.
TTGTAGGATAAGAGACAAACATTTTGCAATACAACAAAGAATAGAGCATGAGGTACGGACACTTACATTTGTACACACATAAATTATACTGTCATGCGACAGATGTCATGCTAATGATTCTGCTTTAGCAGTCAGACTGCACGTCTCAAGATAAATAAACACTGCCACACCGTGTTCAGTGGGTAAAATAGGTTGCGATGAAATTGGAACGGAATGATGATCCGCTTCCCTGGGGAGGAATTTGGTATTCTTCAGTGTCAGATGTGTCAGCGAGGGAGTAGATTTCACCGCTGCTGTCATCGTCACTGCTGTCATCATCGCTGCTCGAGGTATCGTCTTCTTCATCTGAAAAAGTGTGCCTCTTAGATGAAACTGTCTGCTGAATGCATGTTTTGCGTGACCAACCATAGTGTGGCTTTGCAATGTTGTGGAGAACACACACAGCGACTATGACAGCCTTTGCTGTTTCCAGCCTGACTTCAAGTTTTCTATGAGGCAACGGAACTTGTTCTTCAGTTGCCCGATGACACGTTCACTGAGCTGCCTAGTTTTGCGGTGTGCGGCGCTGAATCGCTCTTCTCGTTCAGTTCGAGGTCTCAGGAGTGGTGTCAGCAGGTGCTCTGTTGTTGCATAACCGTTGTCCCCAAGAAGAACTCCATGTATTGCCTGTTGACAGCCAGAACATTTACATTCAGTCACTTCCTAAAATACCTCCCTGAGATAGCAATAAAGAAGTGCCTTACACCAGAGGAAAATGTCCTGTGGAGCTCAGACTCCTGCCATATCCTTGAGTCGTGAGCGCTTCCTCGCCACCGCGCAACGACGTTTGTGATAGCTTCTTTTGCATCACACACTAGCTGAAAGTGATGAACAGAACTAGAGAGACGGTTGACATCATCTTGTGGACTTTGTCTCTTCAAGTAAAAAAAATTAAATTTTGACCACATTTGCTATCACCAAAGGTCGGCTCATTGTAAAATGGATATATAACAGCCAATAATGAGTAATTACATGTCGATTTCTCTGCAACATTCTACCTGAAATCTAACATTTTCTGGGCATGACCACGCCGCCCTGTGACTACAAAATGTTCACAAATTTTCTTGGAACAGTAATTTACAATGTACAGCTTCAACATATGTGGTGTGTGTTCTAGGGAGAAGATTACAGGCAGGGGGGATTTTAAGGTAACACTCATCTCTGCGCTCTATTGTACTCATTTTAGTAACGTACCTGCACGTTCAGGGAGTAGTACCCCTTTCTGTTTATGTACATTTGTGCAGCTTGTCCACCGGGGCTTTTAATGCGAATATGCGTGCAATCTATCACGCCAACGGTGAACGGGAAGCCAAACTTCCTCAGGAACTGTGTCTTTGCGTCTTCTTGCTCAGCTGGGAGCACGGGAAACTTGATAAACTGAGCTCGCCTGCTGGCCAGGGCTACTGAAATTCTACGCACTATCCGCGATTGCGTAGGCTGACTAAAGCCGTGAATGTCGGAGGCGTCGTCTTGGTAGGAGCCTTTGGCGAAAAATCGCAATGCACTCAGCACCTGCAAGTCTGGTGGTATCGCATTGTTGAACTCACTCGCTTGCAAATCAGGACGCACCACCTCAATGATGAATCGTACAGTATCCTTCGAGAAACGGTACCGGCGCCTAAAACCCCTATCACTCCAGGTTCTAAAGGGGTCTAAGCGGTCCCTTATGGACCTTGTCATAGGGTTTGACTCGAAATCCTGGAGTTGTTGAATTTCGTCGAGTTCCCGAAGTTCGTTCATTGTCTCGCATGAATCCTCACTTTTAGCAGACGACAGCGTCGCGCGTTGCGTGAGCGCAACATTATACAAGTTTTTGGAGTGAAATCCGTATTTTTCATAGGAACACATACTTTGGATACACTCTCACATATGTTGCGTTTCAATAGTTTGCCTTTCAGTTTCAGTTTCATAATTCGTTACGTGACCCGATCGTTACATAGCAGACGACACATTATAGCAGACGAACACGTGAGCGCGAAATGGCAGCGAAGCGGGTAAGATCAGAGAATTGGGACTTTTCCGAAAAGCTCTACGTCGCAGAACTTGTTTTAGAGTATGTTACCGTCGTAGAAGACAAATCTGCGGACGGACGGACTGTAAGCAAAAAAAAGGAAGCATGGCACGCCATAACGGAGCGTTTCAATGCAATGACTGCGTTCGGGCCGTGATCACAAGATGCAATAAAAGGACAGTGGAAGCGCCTGAAACTGGCCGCGAAAGAAAGCGTCCGAAAGTGCCAGAGAGAACACCGCGGTACTGGCGGAGGCCCCGAATTTCAGTTGTCGGCGATCGACAAAGCCATTTGGGAGGCTCTACCGCAGGAATTCTCGAAGGACACAAACGAGTTCGACGACGACGCAGTCGCTGCGGCAGATCCTGAACCGTAAGATAATATTCAAGTGCAACATTTATTTGCTAATAATATTATCCGTTTCGTGCAGCCAGACCTCAGAAGTAGTAGTGGGAAACCAAGGAGCTCCCAGGTTTCTATTTTTTACTTTACCACTCCAGGCAAAAATTTTAGCTGGAATCCTTACTGGACCCACTTACAAATTGAAATGGAACAATTTTGGTCTTCAAGTGGACCTACTTAGGATTCAGCTCGAATTTCTGCCAGAGACACTATGCATGACATGCTTCGTCAACATAAACATCCATTCCATTCAGCAGCCCCACCCTGTCTGTACCGAACACCAACACCGAGACCCAGCCCCCTACACCATTGGCCATTGACAGTACCCTGACACCATCACAACGTGGAACACAACAGTGCAGGTAGGCATCATGGTAAAGTGGTTCTCAGTGGCTCTCAAGTTCTCAGTCAGTCAAGCTTAGATTATTATGAGGCTGAGGTGTGTACATCAACTGCGCTGGATGATGCCGTGCCCGTTTCTGTGAGCTACTGCAGTAAAAAATGCCTCATAAGCATGTTGTCAGGGGAATAACTGAAAGAAGGTTAACATACAAAACTGATTTTTTCATGTCATGCATATGTGAGGCTTATGGTACATGATTTAGCAGTCGTCCCACCCAGCTCTTGTCTGCACTCCTACCCCAGCCCAGTTGTTTCTCAAGAGCCATTTGCTGAATGTGACAAAAGTTTCACCTAAAAATTATTAATGACAAAACTCAACAACAAACAATACTGCACAATACTGCAGAGTGCACATATAAAATTGCATAGCCACAGCAGACTGGTGGATTAATTACTCCATCCAAATTTTGCCCCTCTCAGGTTTGCCATTATGAAGCGGAATTACAGTGTTATGCTGGTACTCTGGCTATCATCACACATGAACCAGATGAGCACATTCATATGTATATGAGCAAATCAGCACAATAGATATCATACATTGAATGAAACACAAACACAGTGTATAGTGTGGCAACTACACAAAATTTCATTTGACCACTGATCATATTGCTAGGAGGAGGAGAAGACGTAGCAGAGACAATGTAGGGTCGGCCACAACTCCAGGGACTGCACACAAACGAAAACTGGAACGCCAGCAGCGGTATGATTATGAACAACATACCCTACAAATGGAAATCCTACAAAAGCAGTTGGAGAATGAAAGAAAAATCGCCCGCCACCTTGAACTGTTACACACGTATGAGCTGGAAGTGGCCAAAGAAAAGGCTAGATATTGGAAAGAGAAGGCCAGACTAGTATCCCACGACGACTGCACTTAGGAATTTTTATGGTACTTGTCAAGGGCTAGCAGCTGTGCTGACTTACAAACATGGCATTGTGCATCTAAGTCTGATTTATTTTTGTTGTACTGTAAACTGTCTTTGTATTTTCTTGCCACAGACAACAATGTGCATTCATACTTATTTAGACAGTGAATATGTGTGCATATATGCTTGGTGCCTTATTCTTTTTTACACATTGTTGACATCTGCCACATGGCCATGTAACTTATTTCTAGACTCGTGTTCAGTGTGGATAATGTATCTGTGTACAAATGTAAGTGTCCGTACCTCATGCTTTATTCTTTGTTGTATTGCAAGATGTTTGTCTATTATCCTACAACTGACAACACCATCATTGATACTTAGTTAGATACATTGAATGTGTGTATACATATAAGCATAGTGCTTTATTATTTTTTGCACATAATCGACAGCTGCGAAGTGGTCACATAATTTATTTCTACGCTCATGTGTTCAGTGTTGATGTAGACTGCTGCAATAGCAGGACAGAGATATACCCATGTTAACGTCACCTGTCTGTCTTTTACATAATCGACAGCTGCCGAATGGCCACATAATTTATTTCTACGCTCATGTGTTCAGTGTTGATGTAGACTGCTGCAATAGCAGGACAGAGATATACCCATGTTAACGTCACCTGTCTGTCTATTACATAATAGACAGCTGCCAAGTGGTCACATAATTTATTTCTACGCTCATGTGTTCAGTGTTGATGTAGACTGCTGCAATAGCAGGACAGAGATATACCCATGTTAACGTCACCTGTCTGTCTTTTACATAATCGACAGCTGCCGAATGGCCACATAATTTATTTCTACGCTCATGTGTTCAGTGTTGATGTAGACTGCTGCAATAGCAGGACAGAGATATACCCATGTTAACGTCACCTGTCTGTCTATTACATAATCGACAGCTGCCAAGTGGTCACATAATTTATTTCTACGCTCATGTGTTCAGTGTTGATGTAGACTGCTGCAATAGCAGGACAGAGATATACCCATGTTAACGTCACCTGTCTGTCTATTACATAATCGACAGCTGCCAAGTGGTCACATAATTTATTTCTACGCTCATGTGTTCAGTGTTGATGTAGACTGCTGCAATAGCAGGACAGAGATATACCCATGTTAACGTCACCTGTCTGTCTATTACATAATCGACAGCTGCCAAGTGGTCACATAATTTATTTCTACGCTCATGTGTTCAGTGTTGGTGTAGACTGCTGCAATAGCAGGACAGAGATATACCCATGTTAACGTCACCTGTCTGTCTTTTACATAATCGACAGCTGCCGAATGGCCACATAATTTATTTCTACGCTCATGTGTTCAGTGTTGGTGTAGACTGCTGCAATAGCAGGACAGAGATATACCCATGTTAACGTCACCTGTCTGTCTTTTACATAATCGACAGCTGCCGAATGGCCACATAATTTATTTCTACGCTCATGTGTTCAGTGTTGATGTAGACTGCTGCAATAGCAGGACAGAGATATACCCATGTTAACGTCACCTGTCTGTCTATTACATAATCGACAGCTGCCAAGTGGTCACATAATTTATTTCTACGCTCATGTGTTCAGTGTTGATGTAGACTGCTGCAATAGCAGGACAGAGATATACCCATGTTAACGTCACCTGTCTGTCTATTACATAATCGACAGCTGCCAAGTGGTCACATAATTTATTTCTACGCTCATGTGTTCAGTGTTGATGTAGACTGCTGCAATAGCAGGACAGAGATATACCCATGTTAACGTCACCTGTCTGTCTATTACATAATCGACAGCTGCCAAGTGGTCACATAATTTATTTCTACGCTCATGTGTTCAGTGTTGATGTAGACTGCTGCAATAGCAGGACAGAGATATACCCATGTTAACGTCACCTGTCTGTCTATTACATAATCGACAGCTGCCAAGTGGTCACATAATTTATTTCTACGCTCATGTGTTCAGTGTTGATGTAGACTGCTGCAATAGCAGGACAGAGATATACCCATGTTAACGTCACCTGTCTGTCTATTACATAATCGACAGCTGCCAAGTGGTCACATAATTTATTTCTACGCTCATGTGTTCAGTGTTGATGTAGACTGCTGCAATAGCAGGACAGAGATATACCCATGTTAACGTCACCTGTCTGTCTATTACATAATCGACAGCTGCCAAGTGGTCACATAATTTATTTCTACGCTCATGTGTTCAGTGTTGATGTAGACTGCTGCAATAGCAGGACAGAGATATACCCATGTTAACGTCACCTGTCTGTCTTTTACATAATCGACAGCTGCCAAGTGGTCACATAATTTATTTCTACGCTCATGCGTTCAGTGAGGATGTAGAAGTTACGTTGACATTATATATATTAGTGCATCACGGTGATAGTGTCAATGTCATTTACTGACCTGCTTTAACATTAAACATCAGTGTATGTATGCTTTCTTGCATACTACCGCTGAGGCTGCAACGTGAAAAGTGAAGCTCACCTAATTTTAACCTCAAGTACACCACAGCAGCCAGTGATGGCTATACAAAGTTTTGTTTTCGCCTGTAGAGCAAGCATCTAATACTGAGGCATGCGTACAATGGTAAGACACTTACAATCAGAAATAGTTAGAATCACAAAGTGTATTAACATTTGTAGTCCACATTCTTTATTGTTGTATTCAACTAATATTTACATCCGCTATATGTGTGCAATTTGCTAATAAATAGTGGATATCCACATATAAACACTCATACCTAGTGTGCAAACGCCCACCCCCACCACATCTTGTTTTGGAGCCAGACATTGTGTACTGTGTGGGTGTTCAGAGGTTCCCATCATGACACCTGATAATAATCATCATGACCTATGACTAAAGAGTGCATTATTTGCACAAGCGACCTTGGAGTTCTGGGAGGGCCACGACCCCTTTGCCCCCCTCTCGGTATGCCCATGCCCCTGGCTAAGTATACTAGGTAGTCATCAAAAATAAGGCTATAAGAATGTGACCTTGTGTACCACTTTTGTGTCACCATGATATGGGCAATAGTGCTTGCAAGATTACATCAGAAATATTTTTTTTACAGAGAAGTACTACCCCTATCCAAAGGAAACTTTTTGTAAGCCTATGTTCCACTATTTCTGTCATATGCTCTTTACTAAATGACATGTACTTTCACTGCTGTTCTTAATTATGTCAATGGGTGAAACACCATGCCTGACGAAGTGATTTCACAGAATTGTAATGCATGATGTGCTGTTTGCAGCAAGAATATTAAAGGCAAGGCTATTCAAGCTGTTGAAAGTAATGATGATTACGATGGTTTAGCATTTAGTTGTGCAATGACAATGGAAGCCAAGTTGTTCACAATGCCAGCTTGCAAATGCACCCGCTTGCATGTAATGGGAAAGTGTCTTATTCCTGGCACAATGTTTGAGAGGACGCTGTCATATGGGGGATGCTGCTGCTTTCTCGCACACTCATTTACCTTGTACTTTACTGATTCTGTCATTTACTCATTTACCTGTATGGTGTATAGATAGATGTACTTATGCATTGTTCTCTGCAAAATAGTCATTCTGTGTGCGTAATGTGGAGACAGTACATATGGGTTCCCAAAGCTGGTGAAACGTTTATGGTCATTTCTGTGCATGACTCGTAAATGCTACCAAAAGCTAGCGGCTTGCGGGGGTCTACTTGTGTGCATCAGGGCGGCTGGTTTAAGTCAATAATTGTATATGTGTGCTAGCTGTAACACTGAATGAACACCATTGAAGTAGCAAAAATTACGATCGAGGGACATTACACACCAGCCACCATATGTACAGTGTCATAATATTATTCTGTGTAATAATATATCCTGACAAGCGTGCGGAACAACTCTAACATCTGTGCGTGTCATCTGATAATGTTTTAAGCTGTGCATATTTTTTGCAATGCATACAAATACAAAAAGGTCCATGCTTTGAGAAAGAGGAAAAAAAGAGGGTAATGTCACAATGTTCCACAGTAATATTACACATAACAGAGGCCGAAATATCAGAAAAAAAAGACTGCCTCCTTCAACTACACCAAATAAAAGCTACCCCACCTTTGGTAATAAACAACTCACTGAACAATAGAATGTTAGTTGAAGTAGTTCTGCCAAAATCTCAATTTTATTTTTCTTCTAAATCAGTCACTCATTCAACATTTAAGTCTCGCTGAAGAAAAGATTTGAGAAAGTCGTTCTTTTTATCATCTTATCACTTATATTTTCTGTTCACTTGTTTACATATAATGCAGGCCAAACAATTTTCGTATGCAGGAGAATGAGTCAGAATATCAGAAGCAAATATAACCATGACCACATGATACAATGAAAATCGCACATAAGAAGAAAGGTATGGTTACAGATAAAATAGCAAATCCAGTAGGCAGGCTGGTAGACTAGATCCATGACGAAGAAAGCATGAGCTTGGGCACAACACTCATCATCCAGATACATGAACTGGTTGTTGAGTGTTGTTGCACCAAAGCTCAGGCCTAACATGCACGTGGTCGCACGGACCTCGTGTATGTTAGGTCTTGCTTGTTGAGCGTTATTGTGCTCCAGCTCAAGATTTTATTTTCATAGAAAGGTACCCCAGAAGAAAACTTAAACGAAGACACCTTAGAGCTCCTATTCGCCACATAATATTACACTGAGATTGCTCTCTAACGTACTGTGATAAATCTTTCCCATATTTTACATGCCTATGTGTAAGTCCTGTACTTGGCAACCTACTGTAACAGGTCATAACACCATATAGGCGTAAATATGAAATCCGTCGGAACGACTAGCATAGTATTACTGATGAAAGTATATGTAAGGCTTGCCTTACAAGATATTTGATGCCTGTAGTTAAGGAGAACCTAATTTGTATTTAAGTTAATCTTGTCTGAATAAATTATTTAATCTGATTCGTTTCATTCTGGATTCTGATTTATTGCAAGGGCATTTGCGCAGCCTTTTATTTTAGCAATGTTGAGATATCGTATAGAGTATCTAGTGTGATATGTGAGGAGTATACAGATTAGGGTGCAGTGAGTTTTGTACTCACTACACCCTAATGTGAAGTAGTTCACTCTTTGCAAGAGACAATCATCGTGAAAAAAATGAATCTTCATGAGTTAAACAGAGCAACCTATTCAGTGCATGATGATTTCTACAAGAAGTCAGGTACATTGTGTGTAGACATGCAGGTATGTGCTGTACGCACTATTACACTACCACAAGGGACGATAACAACAACAGCTCTTGTACCAAACACTCACACACAAAGGCACAAGGGTGCTGTCTCAACGTATCACAGTGCACGCATTCACTTTCCAAGGTTACCGCCTTCCTTCACATTAAGAATGGCATACGGCAACACACAAACACCACATTCACCACCATAAACCACCGTATGCGTGTGACAGGGTCTTGAAACAAGTTGTTTCTGTCTTGTCTATTTCACACATCGTGACAAAGCCGTTGCACACAAGTCATTGTGAACACTGCACTACGCTTGTAAACATGTAAGACACATTGCTGGGCTTCTGCAACTTCTGTACTTCTGCATATGAGGCGTGCGGCTTTAGAAACACAGCAAGCGAAGAGGTGCTGTTAGGCGTTGCAAGTTTGTGACACACTGCAAAGAACATCAAACCATAACACCACAACAGTAATTGATGCATGTGAGAGTCCGATGCAGAATAACGGCAGCTCTTGCACCAATTTCCTTTTTGTTTGTATTGCCTACCGTGATGAAGCGCTTGCACACAAGTTGCGGACACCGACACGGTACCTGGCTCGAACATGTATAAGACACGATGCTGGAATTCCCCAACGATCGAGAGATGTACCACCTTCATTATTGCAGGTGACGGCACAGGCCGCACAACAAACGATGACCACTGCAGTTATATACGCAACCACAACCGACTACCGAACATTAACCAAAGTACAACGATCACGCCCGCCAGAATACGTTCTGCTACCTCCTCAACATGGTAAACGCCGCCATGAAACACCTTTGTTGCGACCATACGTCTCCGAGCTTTCCATTACAAAACACAAACATAGAAACCTACACCCTAACCCCAAACTTAACCAACACGGGTAACAGCCCAGCTCCCCGTCACCTGGTACAGCGCCATCTAGATTTTCTCTCGCTAACTTCTCGTAGAGCGCAAAACAAACAAAACTAAAACAAGAAAAAAAAACGACAGCCTCCTCATTCATTTGGAATCTTTCCTGTCGTCTGCTACTTTCCCTCTCTTCCCTCAACCATCTCGTGACAATGTGAATAATGCGCATGCGTTGTGGTCAACCCTTTGGAAAGCGCTTCAGAGCAGGAGAGATCACGTGATCGATTTAAACCCGACGTCACTAAACCGATGGTTTAAGTCGGTTGGTGAACACGGGTAATCAAGTTTTGTCTATGTCATGCCGAGGAACGTAACGACAAAGACATTGTGAGAGAGAGAGAGAGTTGTATTTCTTTATGAACTATGCAGAGCGTGAGAAAGTGTCATTGAATTTCTAAAAATAGGTTTTACTTGAGAAAATTATGAAACCACTTGGAATACACACAGACAGACGTTTGCCACAGATTGAGGCAGTTTGCATTCGCGTCACGCAATAATTAAGCTAATTTTGCTAATTGAACTCTAAAATTTGCCAAACAAAGGTTACGTTTTTCTTGACGAATTCGGAAGCCGATGGCCATAGCACACTATTTCAATCGAAGTCACTGTTTTTTTTCTGAAGATTTCTATAAAAAATTCCTGGCCGCAAAGCCGTCACTTTGCGAGGCGTGCACGATGAAATTTGTGTTTGCGTAAGCGCTGGCTCTGCCTTTATCGGGACGAAGTGGAAACAGCCACACCCGATCGAGGGCAGTACCACGGTAACCGACGTTATCATTGGCTGGGAATTGACAGCATGCACGTTGATTAGGGCGAAAAGCGTGATCAAGTCCTTGTTCGCATAGGAGGGAGGGTATTTGGATGGAGCGAAAAGTTCCGCAAACATAAATATCAGCGAGCGCGCCTCGCACGGAGACGGGCTTGCTACTGTCATTTTTTTTAGAAACGTTCTGAAAAAATCAGTGATTTCGATTTCAATTGTGTGCTATGGCCATTGGCTTGCGAATTCATCAAGACAAACGTTACCTTTACGTGGCTAATTTTCGAGTTAAATTAGCAAAATTAGCTTAATTAATGCGTGACGCGAATGCAATCTGCCTCAATAAGCAATTCTTAAGCAAAACCTATTGTTAGAAATTTAATGACACTGTACAGACACCGTGTATATTGTGGATGTTTTGGGTTCGTGGGGAATTGGGCACAAAGACTGCACTCACAGATGCTGTCATAGAGTGCGAAGAACAGCAAAGAGCTATGTACAAGATGCAGTGTAAAAGTGAGGCTGACATAACTTACAGAATACCAGGCATGTGTCAGTATTTCGTACAAAAACTATTTCAGGAAGGCAGTAACTGATATTGTTGTGGCATATGACGTCTTTGCTGCTCTGTTTTCTGCGATTACTCATATTTTCCGTTTCAAAATACCCTCTAATCCGAGGTAAGAAATAAGTTTATCCATCGCTGTGTAGACACCAGGGTCACTAAACAGGAATATCTTTTATCTGAAGCCTTTTTTTAAATATTAGCAGCCAACTCCTGTCCTTTCTCTAGTCATTAGCCTACCCTCTGATGTTAACAGGCACCATCATTTTTATGGTATTCAGTACGATTCAGTGTAATTACACATATTTCACATTTAGAATTGCCCTCTAATCCCAGGTAGGAAATGTTTGTCTATCAGTGTGTAGACACTGTCATTTCTTTCGTGCCCTAACTGGAATTTTTTTTAATCTGAAGTTTTTCTTTTTGAATATTGGCAGGCACCTGCTGCCCTTTCTCTGATTATTCTAGTCCACAATGTGATATTAACAGGCGCTCCCACTTTTATGGTGTTTAGTATGTTCAGCTTTTTGTTATGATGACTCATATTTTGCAGTTCAAATTACGCTCTAATTTGAGGATGGAAATAAGTTTATCTATCAGAGTACAGCCAGTGTCATTTTTATTTTGTACGTTAACTAGGAAGATGTTTTATCTTCATTTTTCTTTCATTTTGTTAATATTGGCAGCCAACTGCTAGTCTACTCTAGTCTACCCTATGATGTTAACAGGCACTGACGTTTTTATAATGTACTCAATTTTTGTTTTATGATGACTCATATTTTGCATTTTAACAGCGAGAGACTGTGCATACTTTTATGCTACTTTACTACTCGTATTTTTGTTATACTTAGTCCTGGTACTTTAACATATATGAAATAAAATAAAAATGCTAAGCGCAACTTTTAATTTGATTGAGAGTGACTTTCTGCCTTCACTGTATGTTGTTGGACAGGTAGTTCACATGCTGTTTACTTAATTCCAGGCCTTTCTCGTTCCATTCGTGCAGTACGCTACTTATTTCGTTGTGCAAAAAAGTTGTGTCGTAGTGGTGCCCCCTAAGATGTGTACGCTGTTGAACTTTTTGCACGACTATTAGATATACGACTACTGTTCTGTACCTGCTAGTGGCAATAAATGTGTAGTACCAATTTGTGTGTCTCTAGATTACTTCCAGTTGTCAATCACCTGCATGGTCTGAGTTTTGCAGGAACACTACAGTTTGGGAGCAGGACTCATTTTCACGCAGGTGCAAACAGGTCTTTCAGTTGACTTCGTACCTACAAGAACTCTCTTCACGAAATGCGCTACATACTGGATATATTGCAGCAACAATAAACAGTCCGGTGTCAGCTTATTTATGAATCATAAGCATCCAGAGCCACCGTAGCTGTAAAATATTTTTTTCCTGGACTCATCCATGCCATGTCCCATAGGATATCCCTGGGAAAAGCTTCGGGACGTCCCTGGAACGTCTCGCGGCGATAGTGGGATATCCCTTGGATCTCCCACACGTCCCGCTGCGATCTCCTTGGGACGACCAGAGGATGTCACTGTGTTGTCTGGGGTGCGTCTTCGATGCCCGTTGTCGCCATTGATATTTGTATTATGTATACCGTCTCTTACGAAGGTTGAACCAAAACAGGTCGATAATGGGGCTCCCCTAACCAGGGACAGGTACGGTGTCTCCTACCGGTTATGAGGATGACATTGTTCTGTACCTGAGAAATGTAGCTAGCCTGCAGAACGCCTTTGGTGTTTTTTGACGAATGTGCTCGTTTTTCTGAAGCACATTTAAACAGAAATAAAAATAAGACCTTCCTGTCGATATCTTGAGTCCAGACCTCCCTGCTGGAGTAAAACCCATGGATTGCTTGACCTTGTTGGGAGTGTGTTTTGACAGAGCAGGGCCCAGCAAACCAGATACATCCAGCAAATATCCGTAAGATATCTCGCCAGGGACGTTTGGATATCCACTGGAGTTTGCCACAGATCCGTTTTACATCCATGCGATATCCCTGCGACTAGCATTTCTGCCATGTTTGTAGACCCACTGAAAGTCCCTGCGACGTCTGTCACGGATATTTGGATATATATGGGAGATTACGAATATCGTACATATTTTGCTTTTAACAATTTTGTGCATCAGATATTTAGTGTTTGTAGAGTTCGTAGAGACCACTGCAACTGTGTTCCAGCAAATAATATTTATTGTGTGTTTTAACCCATTTGATACTATTGGGAACAAAAACATTACCTTAGCCTAACAGGATTCATCACAGTACAGCAACACCGTGGCACACGCCAGCATAAGTGCCGAACCCTGCCCGCCTCACTTGGACCACTTGGAAAAACCCGCAGTAACCTCTATTTGCGAGCTGGATGGAACATATACTGAAATACAAATCGTTACACCCACGTTCGTTAGGGGTAGTGTGGCGTAAACCATTTGTAACGGTGACGAGGATGTATCTTCGCAATTCCTGTGTTTCTGCATCAACCCACAGTATAGCCAACAACATTTCTGACATCCCTTCCTATCAACTACTGTGTTTTTAATTCAGGTTACCGTCTCTATAAGGACGAACAAATATTTCCTGGATCTCCCATATACATCCCTAGGATCTGCAGGCTGCTTGTCATGGGACATTCAAACATCCAGAGCGCGATATCCTTCCAACATACCAGGGACATCTGTTGTGTACTGCAGTAAGCCCAAAACGCAATGAAATTGTGCGATATCCCATAGATATCCTATGAATGTCGAGATATTCAGGACGTTCGCGACCTTGTAGGGATGTCCCATGGATATTAATGGTTTGCTGGGGGGTAGCGTCTAAGAACTGGAACGTCTTACTGACAGAGTTAGAGGGGGAAATAAGTGCTGCGCGCAGCTTTCAACTGTGCTTTCAGGAAAGAGCTTAGGTAATTAAAGGTGTTTTCAGCACTAAACTCGAGTACGTTGCTAGAGTGCCGCGTGAGTCTTTCATATTCTTTGTAGTTAATTTACTTTATTTTCCCCAGGGGCTATACCAAAAGAAATTGTCATGAATGAATGAGAGAATCAATGTAGTGTGCATGAAAAAATGTGGGTCTGTCCATTGCATGACGCGTGTGTGAATAATATGTACCGGTAAAGTGTATGACGATCAATAAAGTTTCTCTTCAGTTTCTACTTACAGGAAGAGAAAGCAAAGACATGTGACCCAATGTCATCCAGGCCCAGCATTAATGATGAGTGTTGGCATATGAGCTCTATTGCTGAAAGCCTGAAAAATACCTAAAATGGCGACAACAAGCACTCCCAGTGTGTACCGCTATTTTCAAGGCGATTAAGGTGCCAAGCCAAGGTCGAGGGCCGCCTGCGGGTTTCGTTTATCGCCCCTCGCACCAAAGCTGCCACTCTCGAAGGTGGTGCTAAGTGGGTAGCCTGCCCCCTACCGCCCTTCTCAGGGCGTTTAGTACCAGGCGAAGGAGGGCCCTCTTTTGGGCGTGGTGTAGTGCCCCCTCCCTAGGAAGCCTGACGAGGGGCTGGCCACATTACGGCCTTCCCACCGCTACACATACACTGGGGGAGGAGCCTCCTAACCATGGCACACCTCGACGCACCACCGGACCCTCCTCCTGGCCGGAGTAGCCTACCCTGGACGTCGACAGCCCTGGACTCTCCAAGGGACCCGGACGGGAGCTTCCTTTGCCTCACGACGCCATACCCGGGCGTCAACATCAACTGGCGGCCTACTGTCCCAACATGGCAGCCTACTGTCGTCACGCCTGCAACGGCTTATCGGCAAGCCACCCCTAGCGGTAGTCCCCGCAGCCCGTTAAAGCTGCAGCCCTGTACACCTATATACTGCAAGGAAAGCCCGGCTTCTACTTCCTCTATGAGGACACCGGGCTTTGGGACAACGCGATGGCTTCGCAGCCCCCTAAACTGCAGAGCAGGGCCGGACTCTATGACCTTGAGGACGCCGCCCCTGGTACTTCAGATGGTACAGCCGATCAGCCCTCTGCTCCCGGACAGCACCAACGCAGTGTTAGCACGTCTATGGTACATGAGTCAGTCCAGACACCCACTACCTACTATCCAGTGACTAGCGATAACTTGTCGATCGACATCCGTTACCCACAGCCGCCTCATGTCAGCCGTCCAGGGACGACACAACACTGACAGTGTATTTCCCGCTTCCGGACCATTTCATGTGCTGCGAAGAAGGATGCTCTGTATCATACCACTCAGAAGTCAGGCCATCGCAGCGCGGCTGGCTCACAATGCACCTGGAGCGTGCCCATAACATAAGTATTGGGCGAATCCGCTACTTCTGCACCAACTGCCACGAGTCGCTCAGTTCCCGGCCGACATCACACCAGTGCCCCAGCGATGCACAGCCCAACTCACAGGCGGGACGACGAACCTATTCCCAAAAGTGCCCAATATTCTGCGAGACGTTCCCCACAAGCAAAGCTCTGCACAACCACCTTGTATGGCACAGACGAGAAGAAGAAAGACCAGTCGGACGAAGCGAGCGGTGAAGATAAACGGACATCGCAGAAGGACCCGCCAGTTGCACCACGGACGATGTACTCAACGGGGAACCATATCAGGTCCCCCGCCACCAAGGACCGCAGCATGCTAACACTGAAGAGTCTGAGCAAAGCAACCTCTTGAACAGCACACTCGACCTGGATCCCGACTAAGCTAAGACGCAACACAGCACCACCACCCTCGACGCTCCTGCCCCTGTCCGAGGTGAGTCAGAGGATGGAGGCGAAACCCATCGAAGGCTCTCCCGCCGGGGGTAACGAACAGGGCTACCTGGTTAGGCGTGAACCTGGGCAGGACACTGAACCCAACCCACAATATACGCCTCCATATACACCCCTAACACACACCCATACAAGGAATACAGTGATACACCCCCAACAGGGAATCAAGAGAGATCGAATGCATGCCTCCAAGTGCATGGAACGAGTACGTAGACTCTCAGGAGCCTACTTAGCATAACTACACCACCAGCCTTGACGCTTCCCCCTCTGCGACTCCCCCCGACCAGTGGGGTGACGAAGGCATACGCGTTCAAGTCCTGTCCGCAAGCGGTAATGAATAATACTGCCCTGTTAGACACGCACCCAGTCAGGACACTGAACCCAACCCACCGAACCAAACCACTCAGGAAGCCACAGGAGACACTCCCGACATCGAACCAAAGGAGAGAGAGGGCATGGGCATCCTAGACCCACTGGCGAGAGTGTTCCGTGAGCTTCCTGACCTCCCGCCCTCTCTCCAGCATTGGGAAGCGTTGGAAAGAGCCCTGCCAGAGGCTATCTCCACCATAACGACCGCTACCAATATCCCTGTCGTCTACCGGAATCGTATGACCTGGCGAAAAATAATCCTGGATGACCTTCAAGCAATCTAAAGACTCTACGGAAGGAACAGGCACAAGGCCGCAAGACTCATCATCCAGGGTGACTCCACTCAGTGCCACATCAACCCAGAGGTCGTTGAGCAGCTCTTCGAAGAGTTTTGGCAAGAGGAGCTTGCTGATACTGAAGTCTACTTTGTTGGGGTCTCAGGCACGAAACTCTGAGCTAGCGTTGTGCCAGAGCAAGCAAGCGAGTCAGACACGACCAACCGTCTGATCTGGTCCCGTCCGAATGATCCCACTCCATCATCCTCCACCAGGACTATTTAGTTTCGTCAACCTCCCGTGTAATATAGCGACAAGGAAATATACGCGATAATATTCAAAAAACTATAACAAAGGGAAAGACAAAAGGATTTGCGCTGGACGCAAAAAACTGTTCGGTTCAACACACGCCCCCTTGCGTCGAGCAAATCCTGAGGTGTAGAAGGAAAAACACATAAAGAATATGAAAGGCGATCATGAGAGATTCGCCAAATCAAAACCCTTTGCACACACTAGGTTTTTGCATTTGGAACGGATTTGGTCAATCATCTCTTCTGTTGGCAAAAACTGCAACTTGAAATGGTTGCTTTCAATCTCATTCCTGGCAAAAAGGTACTTGAGGTTGATGGGTTTTGTTCGCTGGTGGTACATTGGATTTTCGCCTATTTTGATAGCAGATTAGTTGTCACAGCTAATCTCCACGGTGGCCGTGCCGTATTGGTTGAATCGTAGTTCGCTCATGAAAGTCGTAATCCATTTTCCCTCTTTCATAGTTTCGACAAGCGCAACATGCTCTGCTTCACAAGACGATAACGCAATCAGTTGCTGTTTTGACGATTTCCAGCTAATAGTGCCTAGAGTCATGGTATAAACATGAGCGCTTCTTGATTTTCTCGTACCATACTTGTTCCAGCTAGCATCAGAATATCCGATAATGGACTCCTTGGATTCTCTATACATCACCCCGTTCGTACGAGCTGCTTTGAGATAGCGGAGCACCCTCTTACCCATTTCCCAGTGCTTGTTGGTGTAACAAAGATTGAACCGGCTCAAATAGTTAGTCACGAACACCATGTCAGATCCGGTTGCTTCCGCCACATACATGAGACTGCCTATGAGACTTTGGTACGGCACATTTGGTTTGTCATCCACACCCTTTGGATGTTGGTTGGATCTCCAGTTAGCGGATCTCCAGTTGCGATTGGAGCCATCGTACTATCTTGAAACGTTGCAAGATTTCGTCAACGTATTTTCTTTGGCCAATTGTCAATGTGTTCTGTACTTTATCATGGGAGACTTCAATTCCTAGAATATACGTGGGCTCTCCCAGATATATCAGTTCGACTACTTTACCGATGTTCTTTATAGCTCTTTGTGGCGCTGCTTGACTTATCGGTAACATGAGCATGTCATCCACGTACAGACTCATAATATCTTTCTCCGTTCCGTTTTCCAGGATGTAAGCACATCTGTCAGCTTCAAGCCTTCTGTAGCTTTGTGTTTTTAGAATACCATCAAGAGTTAAATACCAGGTTCGCCGGACTGTTTTAAGCCATGCAGCGCCTTGTTCAGCAAACAGTTTCCCACATTGGCAAGGACAACCTAATGGGATCTCCATGTAAGTAGTAATCACTGGACACAGACTACCGCCAACGCACAACTAGCCTTAAACACGATTAATCAGCATCGTCCAATGAGCCATCACACTAATTGGGGAGTGTCTAACTCGTGTTCAGGCCAGCTGTGCGTTGGCGGCAATCTGTGTCCATAAAAAAGAAAAAAAAATAGATGGAGTGGAGAGAAGGAGTTTAGTTGAAGATCAACGATGACATCTTGAAGAAAGCGGTCCGGAACGGCCGCTGACCATCGCCAGGCGCCGGAGGAAGGTTGCAAAGCATCTTCAGCTGTGACCACAAGTTCTGGACATCCTGTGACGTCAGCTGTGACATCATCATGGCATGTCTGGGCAGGTTAGGACAGCTCTGGACATGCAAGGAGAAAAACACTCGTAATACAGAGGCTGTGAAAGCAAGGGTAAAGATGCTAACCATTAATAGCTATCAACAAAAAGAATCAGGCACAAAAGCAAAACAGCCCACCACAATAGCAGTCACGGGAAGCGCACAAAGATGCGACTGCTCCATCCGAGAGCCAGGCACAGACCTGAATCATAATGCTTTTTTTTCCTCTATAAAGTCGCACATCTGCAGCCCCCTAGTGGGTACATGCTCAAATAATCTTACGACAAAATTATTAAGAACCATGCCAGCGCTACTCTCGTTCCCAAGGCAGAAGAAGATAGAAAATGGTGGGGATGCCCGGACAACAGCAACCAGCGCCCGACGTGCACGGGCATGAAAATCATAAAAAAGGGGGACAAAGTTATCACGTGCAAAAAAATTAGTTACACAACCAATCAGCCCACCACAACAGGAGCGCAGAACGATATGACTGCTCCATCCGACAGCCAGGCACAGAACTGACTCATAATGCTTTTTTCTCTTCTATAAAGTTACGCGTCAGCAGCCCCCCTAGCGGTTACTTTCTCAACTAATTTCATGGCATAATTTTTAAGAATCACGCCTGGACAACAGCAACCAGCGCCCGACATGCACGAGCATGAAAATCGCGAACAAAGCGGGGACAAAGTTGGCGAAAGAATTAGTTACACAACACATCAGTCACGAGGAGCCCAGAATGACACGTCCTTTCTATCTCAGCCAGGCACAGAACTGAATCATAATGCTTTTTACTCCTCTATAAAGTCATGCATCTGTCCCTCTTGCAGTTACTTTCTGAAATAATTAAATAGCTAAATTATTAAGAATTGTTCTAGCACTATTCCCATTCAGGGCAGCACTAGCGTCATCGTCTAGACAAGAATGTTCCATGTCAAAAAAGAAAAAAATACAAAGCGTCAACAGAGGAAAACATGCATGTCGGGGCATGCCAGGAGCGCTATTACCCGAGGACAAATCACATGACTGCTGGGCAACAGAGGAAAGCAAACACAGAGAAACACTTGAACAGAGTGAAAAGACACTCACCATCATCGAACACGTACACTACATTCCCTCATTGTAAATCCGCTCGTCACAAAATCCACCTGCATCGTCGAACACCATTCACCAGTGACGAACCACACATCTGCACCCCATCAGAGGCAGACGCAACCCCGCCCAAGCCACGCTCTTCCACTAACTGCAACGCAATTACAAGGAACAGAATTAACGCGTCCCCACACCCGCCAGTGTCCAAGAGGGAAGTGAATCCTTGCGCCCCCTGCACCCTTTGCTCATTCGTCATGACGTCATCCAATTGTCTCAGGGCTACACTGTTTTTTTCCACTAATGTCGAACCCATCGCCTCTGGACAAGGTCCACCTGAAACAATAGAGTCGCAGTATGACATCATCATGCAGCTGTGTGGCTCAAGGACGCGTACGCTCTAGACAGGGGACCTGTTATGTATTGAATCACTATTCCAAGATTATTTCCTTTGTTCTACTATAATGATTGCATAGGGAACTATTGCAGAAAAACACCAAAAAACACCATGATTGTAGGAATTAAGCATTTCATTCACAAAATCTTACTAAATGAGACTTATGAGTACAGGAAAAAACAAAATAATGGTTCAGCAAGACATGTCCATCCCATCCGGGAGCCAGGCAGCTAACTGAATAATGGTGCTTTGTTCCTCCTGAATAAAGTCACACACCTGTCCCCCTTGCGGTTACTTTCTGAACTAAATGAATCGCAAATTATTAAGAATCGTTCTAGCTCAACTCCTATTCAAGGCAGCACTGTCGACATCGTCAAGAATATTTCTTTTCAAAAAGAAAAAACTACATGTAGAGGGAAAGCATGTCAGAACAGGTCTGGGCAAGTCAACGCATGTTTGTCAGACAAAAAGGGGGAAAAAAGCGAAGAGAAACAGTTGAACAAAGCAGAAAACCAGCATCAAACTATTTCTAAGCACACGCACTCCTCTTATTCAAAAACAGTGTTCATCATAAATCCGTCCAGGACAATACACACCATTTTTCTATTGCTACACTTTTTTCCAGTAACCGTCAATGCATTGCTACAGACACCTGAAACACTGCGTGCTGTCATCGCATCCTGTATGAAGAAGACAGCGGCAAAGACAAACACTCCTATTATTTATTGAATCGCAAGGTTATTTCCTTTGTCCGACTCTTAATGACATTCACTTTTACAATAAAGTTCAACAAGAAAAGCACCGTGCATGAATCTTGATCTTAGCGATTTTCACACATCATCTCCAGGCTTATGTAATACATGACCCCTTCTATGCTCGTATACTCGTTGTCTGAGGCTACACCTGTGAGTAAAAAGGCGCTAAAGCCTGGGGGCAAAGTTCCATTCGCGCACGACAAAGCACAAGACAGAACGGCCTTTACGGGAACATGATTGCATTCCCACTATATTAATGATTTGCTATCTTGCATTGCAGTTTAGAAAAACTACAACAAAACTATAATTTTAGGACCCTATTAAAATTCTACTTTCTATGGAAACTATAATTGCCCTGTTACTTGGATCGCTATTAATCAAGCGCTTCAATTTTTTCTCTCTTACCATTTCAGCCTACCGGATCTTGTCATGCAGTGACTCACATCCAATATAATTAATTTACACTGAGGGTGCCGTGCTTCAAGAATTCCTATCCTGAGCTTCGATGCAAGCATTTGTGCACGACCTATAACAGCTTACTTCTTCAACATACCGAGCTCCTAACAACATCTAACAAACAAGCAGAGAAACCCACTTCTCATGAATTCAGCTTTACCATGCGACTTTCTTCTGCGCAAAAGCAGTGATTTGAGGAAAGAGCAGCAAAAATTACATGCACTTGTGCTGGAATTGCTATGGCTTCAAAAACTGAAGCATATGCTAATGAACTAAGAAAAAGACACTCATGTCTGGTATCAGATAATTCTTGCATAATGCTACATACACAACTGCATTGTCCCTTCGTAGAGAAAGCACAGGACAAGGGCACACAAATTCCTTTAAGCGAGAAGGGAAAAGGCTTAAGACGGAGCGCTCAGGAATAATGGCAGAGTCACTGGACATCGCTAGGAAACTCAATGGCTAACACAAAATAACAACAAGAGAATAGCGGCAGGTAAAATTGCAACACTGCTAAACAAGCCCCAACATGCCATGATGACGTCGCAAACCAGGAAAAAAGCACAAATGCGCGCGCGCACACTACTGCTCAGGAATGCACAAGGAGAGGTGCTTTATTGCAATTTCTCCTCCACGCTCACATACCAGCATATCTGCACAAATACTTATAACTGCATACAGCTTACTCCATCAACATATCAAGCAAAGTGAATACTGACACTTAACAACATATAACAAAAAACAAACAAATCCAATTCCCATGAACTGTTCTCTGCCGAGCGGCTTTCTTCTGCTCTACCTGGATGCTGACTTTTTCCCCTCAACTACATTCTGAGTAAAAGCAGTGAAAGAAGAAAAGAGCCGCGAAAAATTACACGCATTTCTGCCCCAATAGCTGTAACTGCAAGAAACCGTAGTGCATGCTAATAAACTGATAAAAAGACACCCATTTCTGCCACCACATAATTCTTGCATAATGCCACATACACAGTCGCATTGCCTTTGTGTAAAGAGAGCAGAGGACAGGGATACACAAATTTTCTTAAGTGAGCAGGGAAAAGGCTTGAGCCGAATCCTTCATGAATTATCGGAGAATCACTGCTTATCGCTACGAAACTCAACGGCTAGCACAACATGATAGCAGCAAGATATTAGCGAAGGGTAAAAATTGCAGCAAGAAAGACACTACTGAACAAGTCCAGACATGAGACATCGCATACATAATACTGCTCATCGGGGAAAAGGCCTAAGCCAGCGACAAAAAATCATAGAGCATACCCAACTTCATTTTTCTATTTCGCGTAAACTAAACGCGGTCTGCTTGGAAAACGACACAGAAATTTTCTTAAGGAGAAGAGGAATATAGGAATTTCTACTCCGTGCTCAGATACGAGCATTTCTGCTCAAAAACACATGACTGCAAAATTAAGCACTGCTTACTTCATCAAGATATCGAACACCCAACAAAATCAAACAAACAACCCCACTTCCACTGATAGAACACTATTCAGCTTTTACCAGGAGGCTTTCTTCTGCGTAGAAGTAGAGAAAATAAGAAAAGGGCAGTGAAAAATTACACGCACTTTTATTGACATAGCTATAAGAGAAAAAAATAAAATAACGAGACACACGCTAATAAACTGAGACAAAGATACCCATTTCTGCTATCAGATAATTATTGCATAATGCTACATGCACAGTCGCGTTATCCCTTCGTAAAGACAGCACAGAACCAGGGTACACATCCCGTAAGCGAGAAGGGAAAGTCACTTCTTCTCGGACAGCATAATACGATAAAGTGAGAATTCTTACCAAGAAAATTAGGCTTGAACACAGCTACGAGCATGACAGACACACACTAACGAACAAACAAAACACTCCTATTCACTTCTAATGATAAAATTGGAGTGAACCACACATTAAGAACAAAGCACACCGCTTCAGGAAGGCATACCAAATGCAGCGCAACAGGATCCGCGTGCAGAACTCCTAAAATATCCCGCCCAAAACAAGAACTTCACCAGGGTTGCGTGGTAATTCCATTAAAAACGTTAATCCAATCCAACAGATTACAATGCAAACCCGATAACAATTATTTTTTAAACCACTATTTCACGCAATAGTACATAAATGTACCACTCGTGTCACACGAAAAGGCAAACACATAGCACTTGAGAGAACTGATGTTCTGAGGATGGAACAACATAGAAAGGACAATCACATAGAAGGCCTCAAGTTGCCTCAGAACATCAGTTCTCTCATGTTCAACATTTGCTGATTGCGTCGATCCCTGTCGTATTAACGTGTGTATGAGTGTGCAAAAATGTAAGAATGAAAGGAGGATGAGTGAGAGAGAGTTACTGGTTTGTCCCTTCAGATGACGCACCCTGGAAGTCGCTGAGAAGGCGTGTTAGCTTAGCTGAATTGGTAGAGCCCTGGACCGGGAATCCAGAAGATGTGGGTTCGAGTCCTACATATGGCTAACCTTCAGTGACTTTCATCTTTCATCACCACTTACTTGTCAAGTGGGGTCCCTGGTTCAGAAAAACGCGCATGCACACACAGACACGAAGTCTATTTTCACAACCACATAAATCATATTATTCCTCAGGTCAATAATTATCCTACCATCGTCAAAAGAAGGCACACACATGTAGGCGAACGCAAAACAATAGGTCTTCGTTCCAGATGTAATAGGATGTCGTCAGTCGGCAGGCGCGAACCAAGAAAAGATAGGAATGCATGTTCGCTATACATCCACGAAGAAAACGGTGCCGTGCTTCTGCGCAGCGATCATTATACAGGAATGAATTTACTTCGTTTTCCTTTTATTTCCTTGCACCCATATATTTTGCAATACTATAGAGCAGAACGCGTAAATGTGAACATCATTCGCTACACACTGTAGCTTTCATCATTTTTAAACCAAACCACTTAACATGTGTTCGTAGGTCTTCACTAAATAGGTGAGCCGATAATGACTTAAAATAAAATAATGATTCAAGCATCGCTGGCTGCAAGCTTGCGAACCCAACAGAGCAGTGCGCTCCCATCAACATGCCTTGAGCTGACCTTACACACCCGAAGCCTTTTCTGAATACATTCTACTGTTGCCAGAATAAAATATTTATCGCGAGGGTACTACAATGTCAGCTCTGTTGCTGTTTAAGTGATAAAACAGTCGCCCGAACCGCGCTCCACGCGAGCCGCGCGCAGACCCGTTCTCACAGTTTGGACTGTTACCGATTCCCCAAGTGAGCGCACTCTTTTATCACTTAAACAGCAACAGAGCTGACATTGTAGTACCAACACGACAAATATTTTATTCCGGCGATAGCAGAATGTATTCAGAAAAGGCTTCGGGTGTGTAAGGTCAGCCCAAGGCGTGTTGATGGAAGCACACTGCTCTGTTGGGTACGCAAGCTTGCAGCCAGCGATGCTGGAATGATTATTTTATTTTATTTTATTTTGAGTCATTATCGGCTCACCTATTTAGTGAAGTCCTATGAGCACATGTTAAGTGGTTTGTTTTAAAAATGATGACAGCTACAGTGTGTAGCGAATGATGTTCACATTTACCTGTTCTGTTCTACAGCATCCTTGCAAAATATAGGGGTGCAAGGAAATAAAAGGAAAACAAAGTGAATTCACTCATGTATAATGATCTCTGCGCAGAAGCACGGCACCGTTTTCTTCGTTGATGAACAGCGAACATGGATTCCTTTCTTTTTTTGGTTCGCGCCGTCGAGTGACGATATCCTATTACATCCGGAACGAAGATCTATTGTTTTGCGTTCGCATACATGTGTGTGCCTTCTTTTGAGAATGGTAGGATAATTATTGACCTGAGGAACAATATGGATTTATGTGGTTGTGAAAATAAACTTGTGAGTGTGAAAATGTGAGTGTGTATCCGTGTGTGTGTGTGTGCACACGCGCGCTTTTCTGAACCAGGGACCCCACTTGACAAGTAAGTGCTATGTGTTTGCCTTTTCGTGTGACACGAGTGATACATTTATGTACTATTCCGTGAAATAGTTGTTTAAAAAATATTTGTTATAGCGTTTGCATTGTAATCTGTTGGATTGGACGAATGTTTTTAATCGAATTACCACGCAACCCTGGTGAAGTTCTTGTTTTGGGCGGGATATTTTTGGAGTTCTGCACACGGATCCTGTTGCACTGCATTTGATATGCCTTCCTGAAGTGGTGTGCTTTGTTCTTACCATGTGGTTCACTCCAATTCTATCAGTAGACGTGAATAGGAGTGTTTTGTTTGTTCGTTAGTATGTGTCTGTCACGCTCGTAGCTGTGTTCAAGCCTAATTTTCTTGGTAAAAATTCTCACTTTACCGTATTAAGCTGTCCGAGAAGAAGTGACTTTCCCTTCTCGCTTACGGGATGTGTACCCTGGTTCTGTGCTGTCTTTACGAAGGGATAACGCGCCTGTGCATGTAGCATTATGCAATAATTATCTGATAGCAGAAATGGGTATCTTTGTCTCAGTTTATTAGCGTGTGTCTCATTATTTTATTTTTTCTCTTATAGCTATGCCAACAAAACTGCGTGTACTTTTTCGCTGCTCTTTTCTGATTTTCTCTACTTCTACGCAGAAGAAAGCCTCCTGGTAAAAGCTGAGTACTGTTCTATCTGTGCAAGTGGGGTTGTTTGTTTGATTTTGTTGGGTGTTCGATATCTTGATGAAGTAAGCAGTGCTTAATTTTGCAGTCATGGGTTTTTGAGCAGAAATGCTGGTATCTGAGGACGGAGTAGAAATTCCTATATTTCTCTGCTCCCTAAGAAAATTTGTGCGTCATTTTCCAAGCAGACCGCGTTTAGTTTACGTGAAATCAAAAAATGAAGTTGGGTATGCTATATGATTTTCTGTCGCAGGCTTAGGCCTTTTCCCCGATGAGCAGTATTTTGTATGCGATGTCCCATGTCTGGACTTGTTCAGTAGTAGCTTTCTTGCTGCAATTTTTACCATTCGCTAATATCTTGCTGCTGTCATGTTGTGCTAGCCGTTGAGTTTCGTAGCGATAAGCGGTGATTCTCCGATTATTCCTGAGCGGTTCGACTTTGCATTTTCCCTGCTCACTTAAGGAAATTTGTGTATGCCTGTCCTGTGCTTTCTTTACGCAAGGCCAATGCGACTGTGTATGTGGCATTATGCAAGAATTATCTGGTGGCAGAAATAGGTGTCTTTTTCTCCGTTTATTAGCGTGCGCTACATTTTCTTGCAGTTACAGCTATTGGGGCACAAATTTGTGTAATTTTTCGCGGTTCTTTTCTTCTTTCACTGCTTTTACTCAGAATGTAGGTGAGGGGAAAAAGTCAGCATCCAGGTAGAGCAGAAGAAAGCCGTTCGGCAGAGGAGAGTTTATGAGAATTGAATTTGTTTGTTTCTGTTTTATGTTGTTGAGTGTGAGTATTCACTTTGCTTGATATGTTGATGGAGTAAGCTGTATGCAGTTATAAGTATTTGTGCAGAAATGCTGGTATGTGAGCGTGGAGGAGAAATTCAAATAAAGCACCTCTCCTTGTGCATGCCTAAGCTGCTGTGTGCGTGCGCGCATGTGTGCTTTTTTCCTGGTTTGCGACGTCATCATGGCATGTTAGGGCTTGTTTAGCAGTGTTGCAATTTTATCCGCCGCTATTATCTCGTTGTTACCTTGTGTTAGCCGTTGAGTTTCGTAGCGATGTCCGGTGACTCTGCTATTATTCCTGAGCACTCCGTCTTAAGCCTTTTCCCTTCTCGCTTAAAGGAATTTGTGTGCCCTTGTCCTGTGCTTTCTTTACGAAGGGACAATGCGGCTGTGTATGTAGCATTATGCAAGAATTATCTGATACCAGACATGAGTGTTTTTTTCTTGGTATATTAGCACATGCTTCAATTTTTGAAGCTATAGCAATTCCAGCACAAGTGCGCACAATTTTTGCTGCTCTTTCCTCAAATCACTGCTTTTGCGCAGAAGAAAGTCGCATGGTAAAGCTGAATTCATGAGAAGTGGGTTTCTCTGCTTGTTTGTTAGATGTTGTTAGGAGCTCGGTATGTTGAAGAAGTAAGCTGTTATAGGTCGTGCACAAATGCTTGCATCTGAGCGCAAGATAGGAATTCCTGAAGCACGGCACCCTCACTGTAAATTCCCTGTCTAGAGCGTATGCGTCCTTGAGCCATACAGCTGCAACGTAATACCGCTACTCTGTTGTTTCAGATGGACCTTGTCCAGAGGCGATGGGTTGGACATTAGTGGAAAAAAACAGTGTATCCCATAGACAATTGGATGACGTCACGACCAATGAGCAAAGCCTGCAGGGGGCGCAAGGATTCACTTGTCTCTTGGACACTGGCAGGTGTGGACGCGTTAATTCTGTTCCTAGCAATTGCGTTGGCCGAAAGCGTAGCTTCGGTGGGGTTCTGTCTGCCTCTGATGGGGTGCGGATGTGTGGTTCGTCACTGGTGAATGGTGTTCAACGATGCAGGGGGATTTTGTGATGAGCAGATTTACAATGAGGGAATGTAGTGCACGTGTCCCATGATGGTGAGTGTCTTTTCACTCTGTTCAAGTGTTTCTCTGTGTTTGGTTTCCTCTGTTGCCCAGCAGTCGTGTGATTTGTCCTCGGGTAATAGCGCTCCTGACATGCCCCGTCATGCATGCTTTCCTCTGTTGACGCTTTGTATTGTTTTCTTTTTTGACAAGGAACATTCTTGTCTTGACGATGCTGTGCTGCTCTGAATGGTAATAGTGGTAGAACAATTCTTAATAATTTTGCTATTAAATTAGTTCAGAAAGTAACTGCAAGAGGGACAGATGCATGACTTCATAGAGGAGTAAAAAGCATTAAGATTAATTTTTGTGCCTGGCTCTCGGTTAGAAAGGACGTGTCGTTCTGCGCTCCTCGTGACTGATGTGTTGTATAACTAATTCTTTCACAAACTTTGTCCCCACTTTGTTTGCGATTTTCATGCCCGTGCATGTCGTGCGCTGGTTGCTGTTATCCGGGCATCCCCACCATTTTCTATCTCTTCCCTTGGGAACGATAGTAGCGCTGGCGTGATTCTTAATAATTTGTCATGAAATTAGTTGAGAAAGTAACCGCTAGGGGGGGCTGCTGATGCGTAACTTTATAGAAGAGAAAAAAGCATTAGGAGTCAGTTCTGTTCCTGGCTGTCGGATGGAGCAGTCGCATCGTTCTGCGCTCCTGTTTTGGTGGGCTGATTGGTTGTGTAACTAATTCTTTCGCACGTGATAACTTTGTCGCCCTTTTTTATGATTTTCATGCCCGTGCACGTCGCGCGCTGGTTGCTGTTGTTCGGGCATCCCCCCATATTCTATCTTCTTCTGCCTTGGGAACGAGAGTAGCGTTGGCGTGATTCTTAATGATTTTGTCATAAGATTATTTGAGAATGTACCCGCTAGGGGGTGCAGATGCGTGACTTTATAGAGGACAAAAAAGCATTATGATTCAGTTCTGTGCCTGGCTGTCAGATGGAGCAGTCACAATGTTCTGCGCTCCCCGTGACTGCTGTTGTGGTGGGCTCTTTTGCTTCTGTGCCTGATTCTTTTTGTTGATAGCTATTAATGGTTAGTTCTTTACTCTTGCTTTCACAGCCTATGTTTTACAAGTGTTTTTCTCTTTGCATGTCCAGAGCTGTCCTAACCTGCCCAGACATGCCATGATGACGTCACAGCTGACGTCACAGGATGTCCAGAACTTGTGGTCACAGCTGAAGATGCTTTGCAACCTGCCTCTCTGCTTCGGCGCCCGGCGATGGTCAGCGGCCGTTCCGGAGCGCTTTCTTCAAGATGACATCGTTGATCTTCAACTAAACTCCTTCTCTCCACTCCATCTATTTTTTTTTTCTTTTTTATGGACACAGATTGCCGCCAACGCACAGCTGGCCTGAACACAAGTTAGACGCTCCCCAATTAGTGTGATGACTCATTGGATGATGCTGATTAATGTGGGGGGTCCCAATTAACTCTAATTAATTAATTGATTGATTGATTATGTTTAAGGCTAGTTGTGCGTGTGGCGGCAGTCTGTGTCCAGTGATTACTACTCACGTAAGCTGTTTCATCTTGTTTTCCATGAAGGTATGCAGTCTTTACGTGAAGTTGTTGCATGGCCATTCCTACTGCCAATCTCAGCGCAAGTAGCATTCGAAGGCTGGTTAAATTAACAACAGGTGAAGATGTTTCGAAGTAGTCTATGCCTTCCACTTGGGTGGTTCCAACGGCTGCGAGGCGTGCCTTGTATTTGTGAATCTTGCCAGTCGCGTCTCCCTTGATGCGGTAGACCCATTTTGACTTCACCACTTTCATGTGTGCTTCTCTTGGTACCAGAGTCTAGGTTACATTTGATGAAGTGATAAAAGCTCTTGCCCCATTGCCTCTAACCAATTAGCTCGTTGCGGTGACGCTAACCTTCGCGTAACTACGGGGTTCTTGCGGTTCCTCCTCTACGATGCTGCAATAGCTTGACCTTGTGGCCCGTGCAGATCTTCTGAACGGACTGTGTTCTTGTGCAGGACGGAGATCGGGCTCATATGTCTCAGTGGTGTCGCTGTTGTCCGACTCTGTTTCATTTGTTGGTTCACTCAGGCTTGAGCCAGTGCCATCTACATGATCCACAACTACAGCAACGTCACGAGGCTCCTGCGCCCGCGTTGGAGTCGTTTCAGTGAGATGTTGGATCTTGCTGTACTCAAGCTTGGTGCAGGCAGCTGTATCCAGCAGAGCAGACCCTTTTGTATTCTCAAGGAACTTCACGTCGCGACTTACGATCATTTCTTTTGTGATAGGGTTGTATAGGCGATGTGCCTTCCTCTCGTGGCAGGAGCCTACAAATATAACTTCTTGGCTTTTCCTATCCAATTTCCCCCATTGCTTCTCTGGAATCCATGCATATGCCAAAGAGCCAAAAACTCGGAAATGCCGGACGGACTGATAACGACAGTCCTTCGGGAACTTTCCCGTCAAGCAGGCTTTTACTGCAACGATTTCTAATATAAGTAGCTGTATTGACGGCTTCCGCCCAAAACTCCAAAGAAAGACCTGCTGTACAGAGAAGTGCCCTGGTGGTCTCAACGAGCGTGCGAATCGTTCTTTCCGCTACTCCGTTCTGTGCCGGTGAGTAAGGTACCGTTTTCTCATGGAGGATACCTTTTTCTTCAAGAAAGAACTGCGCTTGTCGTTTTCAAATTCACCACCGTTGTCGGTGCGGATGCTTTTGACACGTCGACCGATTTGGTTTTTGGCGTACGTATAAAGTCCTTCAATGCTTCGGCTACATCACTCTTGTACTTTAAGAAGTGCACCTCATCTCGCCTGCTACACTCATCCATGACGACGAGAATATATTTGGGGCCACCTATGGATGGTACTGGAGATGAACCGCATAAATCCACGTGAAGTAGGTCGAAGACCTGAGTCATCGACGAATTGACACAGGACCTGAACGGTTCCCTGGAATGCTTTGCCATGATGCAGTCTGGACATGGATCAGGTGGTTTGCATAAATTAGGGAGTCCCCACACGAGATTCCGACATGCCCTTCGCATGAGCGTATCAACATTCAGGTGGCCCAAGCGACGATGCCACAGCATTGTTTCATCTAAGATGTGTACAACGCGTTCGTATACTGGAACGACTTGCGCCTTCATCTTGTAAATATCGTCCACCTTTTTGCCAGAAAAGACGAAATCCTCTTTGTAGACAACACAATCGTCCCCGCTGAAGATCACGTCCAGGCCGCTGTCTGTTAACTTGGGAACAGAGGTGAGGTTATCCAAGATAACTGGTACATAGAGTACGTCCTTGGCAGTCAACCAGTTGTCAACGTGTTTGTTGTGGACACGGAAAAGAACAGTAACGGATCCCTTCCCTGCAATTCCTTTGCCATCAGCAACAGTGTCTTTTCGGACCTTCTCAACCTGGAAATCCCTCAGGACCTCCTTACAGCCGGTCATGTGAATTGTCGCTCCTGAATCAATTGACCAATCTTCATAACAGTTGTCTCTCTCAGCGGCCCCGAATGCAAACTAATTTTTCGGTGGCTGCTGCAATTCCACATGGGACTGACCCGTCGAAGACCTAACAAGTCTTGCTCCCTGCCTTGTGCGATCTTGTTTGACACTCGGGTAGGTGTCACGTCTGCTCTGCTGCTGGTATTTGCCTCCGTCAGTTGGACGACTCCAGCACTTTCGTGCGATGTGGCCTGCCTTGCCGCAACATCGAAGGGTACTTCGGTCCTGTGGACAGGCACTCGACTGCACCTTGACTTTGCATGCTGCCTCGTCGGTAGAGTCTGGCGTTTTTCTGGCGTCGGTAGAATCTGGCGGAGTCGGTTTTCTGGCGTTGTTCTTCTTGGAGAATTGCGTACTTCACCTTCTCTGCGGTAATGTCTGCCGTGGCGCACACATCGAACCCTCGCGTGACACCATACCCTGGCTTTGGCAACCCTTGAACGGCAATGGCAGCTATCTCGGCATCTGCCAGGGTCTCACCCAAGTTTCATAGCTGCTCGCTTAGTGCCTCCAGCTATGCATGTACTGGGCGGCAGTTTCCTCTTTTCTCCGTTGGATTCGACTGAGTTCTCACTTGAGGCTTATTGTCCGCTCCAGGATTCTGTCCCTATTGACATCTAACATTTTCCATATGCGTCGCGCCGAGGTTTGAGTGACTCATAACTCATCTGTGCGCTGGACAGAGATTGCACGATGGCGTTTACCGCTTCCATTTCATGTTTCTCCTACGTACGCCTAGCGTCCGCCTTGGTCGAAGGTTCGCCATCCACAGTAGACCAGAGTCCTTTCGTCTTCAGAAAGACCATCATTTTGCAACGCCAGGTCGGGAAGTTGTTCTCCTCGAGCTTCTCCAAGTGGGGAGTCGACGTTTCTCCATGCGCGATTTTGTCAACCTTTACAGTGACCATGGCCTTAAAAAAACGTTCACGGCAAAGTGCCTTAACACCGTCAAGAGAAGAATTTGATCTAGAAGACTTTACACCGCAAGAAATGCTCAGACGAAGAAACGGCAGACCCTAAGTACACATTTCTGGCAGCAGCTTTTAACCTCTGCCTGAGGTACCATAAAGTAACGCAGTACTGGAAGACATCCAAGACCATCCTCATCTTCAACAAAGGCGATCCAGATGACCCTTTGAACTGGAGGCCAATCACACTTATGTGCACCATAAATAAGCTCCACACCGGGTGCCTGGCATCAAGCCTACAATCATGGATTATAGACAACCACATCCTCAGCCACTGCCAGGAAGGCTTCATACCGTTCCACGGTGTCTTCGAGCACAACTTCGTCTTGCAAACACTCATCAATAAGGCGAGAACGAAGGCTAGCGACCTCTGCACTGCACTGCTCGATTTCTCAAATGCTTTCGGCTCCGTACCGCACAACGCCATCGTGCAGAAATCATCCAAGACCTCTACGACGGCAACAACACAACGTCCATCACCGGATGAGGTCAAACAGACCCTAGCAAGGTGAATGCGAGGATTCGGCAAGGCTGTCCGCTGAGCGGTCTGCTGTTCAACATAGTCATTGACATAATCCTACGGAAGGTCCAGGCAAACAGCAGCTCGCACCGCATCCTAGCCTATGCCAACGATATCGCACCATAGCCAGTGACCTTGCAATACTTCAGAGGCGGGTCGACATTGTCGGCGATATGCGAAGAAGATCCAACTGCACCTAAACCCAGCCAAATGCAGGAGCTTCCATATCTCGGGGAAGTGACACGTCATCCTAATGAATACTGCCATCAGAGTGGAC
Organism: Ornithodoros turicata; assembly: GCF_037126465.1. Lineage (NCBI taxonomy): Eukaryota > Metazoa > Arthropoda > Arachnida > Ixodida > Argasidae > Ornithodoros > Ornithodoros turicata. The sequence goes on from NW_026999389.1 coordinate 75,354, forward strand.
GGCCACGCCATCCCAGCCGTACACTCTTAGCCCGGTTACTTCTAGTAAAGGTAAAAAAATTGCAATATTCTCACCTATACACTAGACGGGTACAGTGTTACCTCTGCCGGGGTTACCTCTCTAAAAGTAACCAGATGCATCGTGTATTTAGAAGTAACACCGTTCCCGGGGCTCCGGGGCTGCACCCGCCCGTTCCTCGCGTCCGTGCATGCATGCAGCGAATTGCATGCAGGCACACACGAAACACGACACGGGTGACATAGCAAAATGCAATGACCATGGGCTTTCCTGGGCACGTATTTTATTATGAATATCAGGAAAACACAACCCAGCATTGGCAACGTAAGATAACGAAGATATCGTTTCTCGATGTGGTGGCATATGTGAGACTATGTAGAATGAACACAGCTCCAAAGGGCCTTTGATGTGTTCACAGAATCACGTGAAATATTGTGTTGTACAATTGCAGGGGAGGCATGCATGCATACGGACCTTGTCCTCATTCTTGCTTGTTGCTGTGGGGACGGTGCCGCTTTCACCACCATAAATATCTAAAATGGAATGGGCACTCCTTATTTATCGTTCTCACGTTGTTTGGGTATACATCATTAATAGCAAAAGCAGATCTTAATTACATTTGTGCAAGCACGGGTAATGAATGCAAAAAATGTAGATACCTGATATGTTGGAAGACTCGGTGCTCGGTATCGCAGCGTTGTTTGCCGAAAACAGGGTATTTTCCAATTCATGAGCTTCCATATTTGTACATGTAGCGGCAGTGATGAAACCAGCCACGGTATGGAGCTCACATTGAACTTCCTCAAGGCAAGGTGTAATGCAGCATAATTGTGAGGCCAGCGATACATGCACATAAAAAGAAGAGAGTACTGAAATGTTAACTTCCAACAAACGCAGATGGCAAAATATTTTGTGGATGGCAGGTCGTTATATGTAAGAAAATAAATACCATGGAAAACGTCACAGCTATGCCCTGTTTCCTCCTGTGGCTGCAAGCTCACGTCCCGAACATGTTCTTCACCACCTGAGGGAAATCAGTCGACATTAGTTTGCAGGCCCTTGACATATAAATTACCACCAGCCCACCCGCTCCTCCACTGCCTGACTCATCGGGATGGGGATTTAGGTTGCCTGGTAGATAAATTCATCTGAATGTAATTCAGTAGCAGATGTGATCGATTTCTTATATTTTTACAGTTTACTGACTAGTCGGTGTTACTGACTGATTGATTGTCTTGACTTTCTTCATTGGTATAATTCGCGAGATGCTATCTAGTGGTCAGTTGTACTAGCAAACCACTGATAACAACCATATAAGACATCAATGTGGGCAACCATTACGGTCAATTAACCACATCGATCAATCACAGTGGCTCAAGTCATCAGTCGACCCATTCACCACGAAGTAAGTGAAATTTAGGAAGGCAATCAGCCAGAAAATGACTGAGCCAATTCATCAACCAGCCAGTGAGACGACGAAATAACCTGTCATTGACAACACGACCCTGAACAAGTCAAAATCAAGCCGTATCAAGAAATAAAGAAAATACTAATCGCCCACACACACACAGCTGGGCATAAAGAAACGAAATCATAAAATTACTGTAGTGGTCAATCAGTTGCCTATTCATGAGGAATTCCATATCGCGCGTCGTTTCATTAGTGAGTCGACTAGGCTTTAGTTTTTTAGCAATTAGCCCATACACCAAAATCGATTAAGTCCGGCAGAAAAAAAAAAAAACGAAATGAAAAGTATAACCCCACGATAAGAGAACTAAATACTTCTCAGAACAATGTACTACGAAAAATCCAGTTTCTCTTCGTTGTAATACCTTCGACACACACACTATAGCGCTTATCACTCTTCTTCAACGCTGAATGGAAACAATTTGCTCGTAGTTAAATTCCATTACACAAAACCCAATGTCAAAATGGCTCTATAGGTATCGTATACCCTTCAGCGTATGAAACATGCTGGGACAAGAAGGCGACACGGAGAGATGCAAAGTGAAGTCGATGTAGAGAGCAAAGCAGGCAAGAGAAAGCAGAATGCGCTAAGGCCGAGCGTTGACACTGCGACCAACAGCTTACATATGCGCAGACAGCACATCATGTATGACTTACCATAAGACAGGAACCAACAGCGAATCTACTTAGAACGATCATGATGAAATACGCACTTACCTATTTCACGTATCCTGTTATGTGAAACCGGGCTGTGCGCACAGTATTCATATTTTAGATGACGACTGCCGGACTCCACTATGTATTTCTTGCAATCCTCGCACTCTTTGCATCTGCCTCTCGACACTCCCGAGAAGTCCTTGTTTGTAAACGTCATTTGGAAGCAGTTCACAACACATCTACAACCACGAGCGTGATTTAACTTGTCAGCCACAGAGGCGTCACATTTCAAAAGATGCAACCGACAAAACACGAGGACGCGATGTAGTGTCCCTTCTCGTGTGATACTATAAACTGTTGCCAGATGAGCGACCAAAAGCGATCAAAAGCGGCTGTGATTGTTTGCGAACGCATTACGACGTAGAAGTAACGGACTCCAACTAGAAGTAACACGTACAAGTAACCAGGAGAGGACAGGGGTTTTCCCCACAGGTTACCTCTGCCCCAGCTCTTCGAGACCCAATTTACTTCTAAAATTCGCAATTTCCTGTGTTACCTCTTCCTTTGAGCCGATGTTACTTCTAAATACACGTAACAACGGTCTAAAAGTAACAATAGAAGTAACTCAGGTAAGAGTGTACGTGAGTTCGAAGAGCTCAAGTACCTAGGACGCCCGGTAGGGTTTTGCCTCCTCAACGACATCTATGAGCTGTAAGACCCCATCGAAGCAGCCAAAAAACTAATGATGTCGGTCCTTGCCCCATGGGCAAGCGCATGATGCCATGCGCGCTTTCATTTTCCCAGCGCTGAACTTCGCTATGAGGTGCGGCACGCTGGGGAAACCTGTGCGGAGTCAACTGGTTGACATTATCAAGCCACTTCTCAAGCGGACCCAATACTTGCCACAGTCTGCCACAACCCACCATATCTACGCCTCCAGAAAAAGTGGCGGGTGCGGCATTCCGTTGGCAGCTGAATTAAGTGACCTATGTCGCGTCGACAATGGATTTGAACTGCTGACATCGCGTGACCCAGAAGTACCCCGACTGGCCCAACAGGACCTTGAATGAACTGTACGGAGACGCCTCATGCGAGAGGTCAGTACAGCACACTTAGAGGAGTTTCTTAACTGCTCCAGAGATGGCGACTTCCGAGGCGCCGGGGACCCGCTCAGATCCGTGTGCACGGAACCACGCAAGGTTTCTGGTCGCCTGAACATGCACTGGTAAATGAGCAGTGAAACCGGGCTCGCAATCATTCGTGCAGAAACTACCACAACTCCAAGAGCACGAACCAAGCTGATGGCCAAACTACGTACTGACCTCTGCAAGGAACGTGACAGCAGGCTCCACGAACTCCTGAACCAGGGTAGGGCAATGGTCGTTGTCTCAGCAGACCCCTCAAGCAACCACTTCATGCTATCCGGCGATACACATCGTTCGCCGACTGGGGATTTATACACAGCGCAAGACTAAACCAAGTCCCCCTGAATGGTGCCCAGCCCTGGAACACAGCCCGCGACCGAAGATGCTGCAGATGCTGATACGAGGCAGAAACGCCGCCACGCGTTCTCGGCCACTGAATGCAGAAACCTGCCCGCTACACCTGACGCCACAATGCCATCGTTGAGTATGTGAAGAAAGCCGCCCAAGGACGCTATACCATACTAAGTGATAATTCACCGTTCGGTAGCACCAGCCTTCGGCCTGACCTTCTTCTCTGCAGAGGGGAGGAAGCCCTAATCATTGACGTCATCGCCCCATTCCAAAATACCATGGAAGCGTTCAAGGAAGGCAGGACAAGAAAAGAAGAAAACTTCGAGCCAGTCCGCAGAACCGACTACGACGGCTCAACGAGTAACCACTGAGACAATCATCATCGGTGCCTTAGGAACCTGGGACCCACGAAAAGATGCCGTTCTGAGGAGGCTCTGCGCGAAGTCTTACCTCAAGACCATGAAAAAGCTCGCTGTGAGCGAGACAATCAGCCAGTCAAGAGACATTTATGTTGCCCATATAACTGGGAAGGAGGTGTAAATTACTTCATTGGGTAGCCAACTTTTGTGGTTCGGTGTTACACATCGCACAGGCTTGTAAATGTTGTACATAACATGAATAAAAACACTCTCTTCTTATCAGCTTAATATTTGATAAGGGTTCCATTTGGGCTCGTGATATTGATGTTATTTTCGCCACCAGACGCTGCGTCTGAAGCTCGCTTCGGCAGCGTCACGTGTCGTCCTGGTATTGCGCTCTCCTCCAGGCTCCGCCCACTTGTCTCAAATAAAAAAAAAGGAATCGCACAACAAAGGAAATGCGCGTATCAGTAGCTATAGTTATGCACTACCGCTTGTTCTTCTCTGCACAACTTATTCAGATTACGTAGATCAGGTTGTGTGTGCTGATACGTATTCTATCTCTGCTCCGGATATCAGCCTTGTTTTTTACGGCAAGACAAAAAATGGGCCTGAAGCACGCGACACAAGCTGTCGCGAAATTCCGGCCCGCCGTCCCCATTCGCACGAACCTCCCGAATCAAGAGGAACAATGTGCACAACAAATTGCACTGGTGAGCAGCTTCATGCCCACCGACAAGCGAAAGCTGAAGAAACGACATCAAGCATGACCTCTAGAACGAAATGCTAGACAGAAGCAACGTTAGGCCACGTCGTGCAAAAAACACAAGATCCGTCCACCAAGGCGCTGAATCCACGCATTCTGACTTAGGTTCGAATGTCGCGTAAGGAGAAAGTGTGCAAGTTCCGCAGAAGACACCGCAGCGCGTGTTTCCTTCGGAACCCTGGCTGTGACATGCAATAGTTGTCGTTTCTGGGCCTTTTGACTTTGATGAAAGTGTAGTGTCTGTTCAACTTAAGACTATACTTGAGTTTGTTGAACAAGGACGGGGAGGATCCACCTCCAAAGTGGGCGCCAGTAGTAGAACTCGGAAGGCGAAGCGCTAAGATGCTCATTATATGTGTCACAATTCAAACATCATAGTGGATGAGGCTGATATAATTTTAGGTAACTTTGGAATTTATAAGTTTGTTAGTGAAAATTCTTTTAATGTAAGTTTGTAAGTCAAACGTCGTCATGCCAGTACTGGACAGCTGTTTCGGCCTTATTGGGCCATCATCAGCAGTACGAAGGCACGCAACGTTTGAGCGGATGGCGTCAGAAGGTCACGTGGCACGTGATTCCTCCCGTCAGGGGGTGCTAACACATCGCCGAATGTCCAGTACAAAGCCAGTCAAGTGTATAAGGAAAAAAAAAACTTGCAGGAGCTATTTGGCTTCTCGTATAGCATACATTTGTAAGTCAAGCGTCGCCATGCCGATACTGGACAGCTGTTTCGGCCTTAGTGGCATTGTCAGCAGTACACAAGCAGGCAACGATTGAGCGAATGGCGTCAGAAGGTCACGTGGCATGTGATTCCTCCCGTCAGGGTATGCTAACACATCGCTGAAAGCCCAGTGCAAAGCCAGTCAAGTGTATATAAAGGAAAAATTAGAAGGAGCTCTTTGACTACGCGTATAGCATATGTTTGTCAGTCAAACGTCGTCATGCCAGTACTGAACAGCTGTTTCGGCCTTATTGGGTCATGGTCAGCAGTACGCAGGCAGACGACGTTTGAGCGGATGGCGTCAGAAGGTCACGTGGCACGTCATTCCTCCTGTCAGGTACCACTGAAAGCCCAGTGCAAAGCTAGACAAGTGTATAAGGGAAAATCACCGGAGGAACCACTGCCACGCGACCTTCCGACGTGATCCGCTCAAACGTTGCCTGCCTGCGTACTGCTGACGATGGCCCAATAAGGCCGAAACAGCTCTCCAGTAGTGCCATGGCGGCGTTTCACTTAGAAACATATGCTCTACGTGCAACCAAAGAGCTCCTGCCGATTTTTTTCGTTATACACTTGACTGCATTTGCGCTGAACTTTCAGTGGTGTGTTAGCACACCCCGGCGGAAGGAATCACGTGCCACGTGACCTTCTGACGCCATCCGCTCAAACGTTGCCTGCATGCGTACTGCTGACCATGACCCAATAAGGCCGAAATAGCTGTGCAATACTGGCATGGCGACGTTTGACTTACAAACATATGCTATACGTGCAGCCAAAGAGCTCCTGCTAATTTTCCCCTCTTAATGAGAGTTCGTTTAATAGATTAGGTAGTCTATAATCCAGAGATTGGTTCCCGTAATTAGTTCGTACTGTAGGAATTTTTAACAGGTGATGATGACGTGTGTTATGTAAAGAAGGTTTAGACTCCAAATTAATACTACAGCACATCTTATGTAATTACTTAAAAAGACAAAATAGTTCAAAGTCATATAATTGAAATACATCCAATATGTGATACCGGCGAGTAATTTCTTCGGTGGATTCCCTATAACCTATATCCGGAACACGCGCGACATCCCATTTTGCATGATCTGCAGTTTAGCCAAATTTTCTTTTGTAGTCGTTACCCACACTAGAAAACTATAGCTGGCATGTGATAAAAAGAATAAATTATAAAGGACCAATTTTACACGGAATGGAAAAATATGCCTGTGTCAGCCTATTACCCCAAGTGCCCAAGATAACTTCTTGTCAATAGCAATTACATGAGTGTCCCATGACAATTTTTCATGAATAGTAACGCCTAGTTTCTTTATGGAATCAACAATTTCTCTCTGCGCATCTGCGAACTTCAATTGAATATTTACAACATTTTTGAGTTTCGACTTAAATATTATAGCTTTGCTTTTGCACGCGTTGACTTTAAGTGAATTTGCTTGAGTCCATTTATTCATTTTAGAGAGTATTATATTGGCCTCTCACATTATGTTATCCACACTGTCACCTATTAAAAATGCTAGTATCATCAGCGCATGAAATAAGTTTACAATTTGTATAGAGGTACACAATGTCATTGATATACACAGTAAGCAACAAAGGCCCTAGTGCAGTACCTTGGAGTATGCCATATAAAATTCTACGGAGTAAAGAGTCAGCAATGCCACGTAATTGGACATACTACTGTCGATTTTCAAGATTAGACTGAATGAATCTTAGTGCAATTCCAGTGCAATTAGTTTTTAGGTAACGTTTTATGACTACTACAGTCGAAAGCCTTGGTAAAATCTATAAATATACCAAGAGTGAATAAATTCATCTCGAATGATTAATTCTTTTTGCTCTAATAGCGCGGTCTCTGTCGGATGCCCATTGCCGAAGCCATGTTGAAGCTCGAGCAAGACAGTATTTTTTTAAATTCTGAAAGCCTTGAGTGAATAAGATTTGTAAGTAGTTACGGAAGAAAATAAATGTACTGTGTGTGTGTGTTTTGTTTTTGTAAGTAGTTACGGACGTATGTAATAAATGAAAGAAACGCTGCTTCTACTTCTGGCACTAAAATAAATTATTTAAAATAATTGTCATGTGTGTGCTTTTTTTCTTCTTTTTGTAAGTAGTTACGGAAATATAGAATATAATATGTAGAAATACTCCTCGCACAGAAATAAATCATTTGCAGTAATTGCACTGCGTGTGTGTTTTCGTTGTAAGTAGTTACGGGAGTGTGTGCCTCTTTTTCGTTATTTAGTTGTATTAAGTGCTGAAACTGCGTGTGCACGAGCTTTCAAAGCAAAGTTACACGTTTAACTTCACTCTTTTGTCTCAACACTGCCTGAGCGCACTGCTTAAAGTACGCGCAAACATTTCATTTGGCAAAATGCTCCGCAACTCGGGACAATTTTTTCCTACGCCCAGCCTAACGTGAGGCATGCTGTTCGCTGCATTTTTCCAACCTACCTGCCGTAAATATGCAGAACGTATCAGGGCCTTGAAGAATTGCTTCATAATCTTGTCACGTTGTTTGCGTGATCTGTTTCATGAGCTATCCACAATGCGCTCCTGTATTTTTGAGAGCACAACTCGTTCAGATTACGTTGATCACATTGCGTTCGCTGATATGAGTTCTATCCTCTATGCTCCGTATATCAGCCTTGAGTTTACGGCAAGACAAAAAATGGGCCTGAAGCTCGCGACACAAGCTCACAAGCTGGCATGTAATTGCAGCCCCCATGCACATTCGCGCGACCCTCCCGAATCAACGGGAGGAATGTGCACAACAAACTGCACTGGTGAGCAGCTTCATGACGACCGAAAAGCGAAAGCTAGAGAAACAATATGAAGCATGACTTGTAGAACGAAATGTACATACAGAGGCAACCTTACGCGATGGTCGTGTAGAAGACACAAATTGCAACCCCCAGGCGCTGAATGTATGCATTCTCACTAAGATTTGAATGTCGGGTAAGGAGAAAGTGTGCAAGTTCAGCAAAAACACCGCCACGTGTGTCGTTCCTGACGCCTTCGGAAACCTAGCGGAGACGTGCAATAGTAATCGCTTTTCGACGTTTTGGCTAAGATGAAAGCGTTGTGATGGATTTGTTTTGTCACGCGTAGTTTCTGCAGCCTTGCTGTTTAACTTTTGGGGGGGGGGGGGGGCACACCTTGCTCAGGTCTTCGGGATGGCCTCCCGGCGCACCATCAACCGCGACTTCAGCTTTGAGCTGGAAGTAGACAAGGATGTGAGGATGTCTCCTGTATTACAAGGATTGCTGAAAGCAGTTGGGAAGGAAGCAAGGGGAGTCAACCCTTTCGGAAATGGTCGCTACATTGTGACGACGACTACGAAGACAGCAGCGGAGGGTCTTGCCAAGGCCGGGACGCTGGAAGTGCCAGGTAGAGAGTTCGCTGTCGTACCGCTAGCGTGTATTAGGACACTAGTCACGGTACATTTTCTACCGGTAGAGGCGCCCAATGAAGACACGAAGCCGTACGGGAAGGTGATTTCCGTTAAACAAGAGTACTTCAGAGAGGTCTCGACGGTTGAGAAGGGAAGCCGGCAAGTCATCCTAGAAATGCAGACGGACATTCCAAACTGATTGATTGATTGGTTTTTAAAAGAACTAATTAGATGTAGACGGGTTCAAAGTTATGCGCATTTACGCGGGCCTGCAAAAGTCATGCAGGCGGTGCGGCCTAGTTGCGCACTTTTCGTTTAACTGCAAAACCACACAATGTACAAGGTGTTTGGATTTTCGCCATTTAGCAGAGACCGGCACAGTTCTGTGCAAACTTTGTGGAGAAGACCATGCAACAACAACGTGCACCGTCACTACGTATGGTAGTGTAGCGGCTCCCACACTCAAACATGGAGACCTTGCAGGTTCGGCAATGGACAGCGCTAGCGGGGTCAGAGGTGAAAAGGCCTCCGGGACTGTACCGACTAAGGTCGGTATTCAGGTACAGAGAGACAAGAACGACAGCTGTGCCGTCACTGAAGACTCAAGTATGTTACTCTCGTTTCCTCAAGACGAGGAACCAGAAGACCAAGGAGTCGAGGAAGTTGCTGCGCAAAAACAGCACGGGCCGGGTAAAGAAGGAAGCATGCCGGTGTTTCTGCCACCGGAGACTCTTCGAAATACGCTAATAGAAGACGAGGAGACGACAGAACCTCTTCAGGTATCGGACAGTGCGATGGAGTTCGAGTCAGCGGTGGGTGCATTAAAGCGTGGCCCTCCAACTTCAAAGGACTCTGACTCGTCGAGTGGTTTGGCCTCTTTTGGCATGCACAGTCTGCCTGGGCGACTTGGTGAGCTTCCGAGCAGAGGAAGAGGGTTAACAAAAGACAAAAGAAGTTTTAAGTTATGGGTTGTAGTAGATGTAGAAGAAGCTGGTACGGGATATTTGGCCATTTCTTACTGTGTGTTACATTCACTGCTGTTACATTAAATTGTAAAGGAGTGAGGGCAGAACGGAAACAGAGGTGTTTGGATGAACTGGTGAAGAGACTGAATAGAGATATTCTGTGTCTGCAAGAGACCCACTTTGGTTGTTTAGAAGATGTGAGAAGCCTTCAAAGGGGTACGAACTTCGTTTTTTTCTTTTTCTTTTTGCGCAGTTCGTTTTGGAAGAAGAAGAGCACGCGGTGTTGCTACCTGTTTATCCGGAAACTTCCGGGCGATGGTTTACAAGTTTTCCCGCGACGATGAGGGGCGTATCGTTACGGCTGATATCAGCTTCGATGGGAACGTGAGAATGGTTATCTGCGTTTACGCGACGGTGGAAAAAGATGACTACATAAACACTCAACTTCCGCAACCTTTATATTCAACGTGCTGGACATGTTAGTCTGCAACCCCTGATATCGAATCAAAATGTGAGCCAGTATGGGCTCATGAACACACCGGTGTAACATGAGCAAAAATAAGCCAGACGACATGTAAACATGTTGCAAACCGTTGTTCCATCTTGCACATTTGTCATGCACATCTAGGTGCTTTTGATATTTTTTAAACATTTCCACATTCATATTCAACATGCTGGACATGTTAGTGTGCAACCTCTGATATCGAATCAAAATCTGAGCCAGTATGGGCTCATGAACACATCGGTATAACATGAGCAAAAATAAGCCAGACGACATGTCGACAAGTTGCAAACCGCTGTTCCATCTTACAAATTTGTCGTGCACATCTAGGTATTTTCATATTTGTTAAACATTTACACATGTTTCGCATTCAACGTGCTGGACATGTTAGTTTTCAACCCCTGATATCGAATCGAAATGTGAGCCAGTATGGGCTCATGAACACACCGGTGTAACATGAGCAACAATAAGCCAGACGACATGTAAACGTGTTACAAACTGCTGTTCCATCTTGCACATTTGCCATGCACATCTAGGTGCTTTTGATATTTTTTAAACATTTCCACATTCATATTCAACGTGCTGGACATGTTAGTGTGCAACACCTGATATCGAATAAAAATCTGAGCCAGTATGGGCTAATGAACACATCGGTGTAACATGAGCAAAAATAAGACTGACGACATGTCGACAAGTTGCAAACCGCTGTTCCATCTTACAAATTTGTCGTACACATCTAGGTGTTTTTGATATTTTTTAAACATTTCCACATCTTTCATATTCAACGTGCTGGACATGTTAGTGTGCAACCCCTGATATCGAATCAAAATTTGAGCCAGTATGGGCTCATGAACACACCGGTGTAACATGAGCAAAAATAAGACTGACGACATGTCGACAAGTTGCAAACCGCTGTTCCATCTTACAAATTTGTCATGGACGTCTAGGTATTTTTGATATTTTTGGAAAGTTTTTAAACATTTCCAAATCTTTTATATTCAACGTGCTGGACATCTTAGTGTGCAACCCCTGACACAATCAAAATCTGAGCCAGTATGGGCTCATGAACACACTGACATAACATTAGCAAAAGTAAGGCTGTTCCATCTTGCACATTCGTAATGCACGTCTAGGTATTTTTGATATGGAATATTATAATCATCAATGATGATAAGGGCTTATTCGATGCAGAAGCATGGTCTTTGATGCAGATATGTTGGATGGTCCTGAAAAGGGCTTTTTTTTCATAGGCCAGGGGTAATTGAAGACGTTCACGTAGATCAGCTTATCCTTGATTTTGTCATTTGCTCCAGGTGTAATGACATGAATGGAAAGCCTTCACTTATCACGTTGACAACCTCCTGCCGCTTGCGGGAATGGATAGAGAGAGCAGCTTTCTTCAGCAGTCTATCCAAGTTCTGATACATATGACGAAATGCCCAAGTCTGAAATTTTGCATGACGTACCATGAAACACACATTTTATATGCAAATAAAAAGCTGCGCAACAAAAACAGACCTTACAACACCTTTCAGGAGAATACAACACCATGTGTACGTGACGGATCGAAACAGGTTCCGGATTGTGCGCACAACACATGCTGGTATTGGCGAGCAGTGGCTACACACACACCTGCAATGTTTGTACAATTTAGAATGGTGTCACGATCACGCGGAACATATATACGCAAAAAAGTGCGCTTTTATGGATGAGTCTTACCCGTCAATCGATTCCGAATCATCCACTACTTTCACTGGCTAACCACGTTGTTGTGGCAAAGGGTCAGTAGCTAAAGATTCATCGACGTCTCCGGTTCTTCAATCGATCGGCGCCGATGAGCTCATCTTCACTGCTTAGTGACAGGGACCCGTCACTATCGCTAAATTTGCTATCAGACATTACGACGTCGCGCGTGACAACTTCCAAGCGCAAAGCGCATACACTTCCGACTGTATTGTGCATTGCGCTTCGGTCGCCCAATTTGGGCGATCTGCCACCATAAATACCATAACCACGTCACATGTGACGTTGCATGAGAGGGAGTTGAATCCAGCTGCGACTTCCGTCGTCTGCTGTCACGGCATATTCCTTCAAATTTCTCGAAAACCACTTCGTTGTTCTGGTTGAAACTTCGCGACTGTGTTTCTGTAGCACTCTTGAATATAATTTCAGCAAAGTTTCGGAATCGCTCGATCTGTACGAGACCGTCCCTTTAAGGGAACATACGAGGGTGGTTCCATAAGCTTTAATAGTCATGGAGACGAACACGTGTATCATTTTTCGACATAGTCACCCTGAACTTCGATGCACTTTTGACACTTTTCAAGCAGCATTCTTATACCTTTGAAAAAATCGTCCGAAGTTTTGTCCGCAAAATGATGGAAAACTGCCTCTTGCACCTCACTATCGTTTTGAAATCTCCGTCTTCTGAGATCCCTCTTGAAGTTTGAGAACAGGAAGTAGTCACTCGGTGCCACGTCTGGACTGTAGGGTGGGTGGTGGATTTCTTCGAAGCCGCACTCCTTCAGTGCAGCATTGGCAACAGAAGCCGTCTGGACAGGGGCATTGTCCTGGAGCAACCAGACACCTCGACTCAACCTGCCGCGCCTCTTTTCCTTGATGGCGTCTCGCAGTCGGTGCAGGGGTGAAGCATAATAAGTCGCATTCACTGTGGTGTTCCTGTCTTTGAAGTCGATGAGGAGGATCCCGTGACAATCCCAAAATATTGTTGCCATGATCTTCTTTGGGGATTGTGTGACCTTGGCTTTTCTTGGGGGTGCTTCTCCAGGTTTGCGCCATTCCATCGACTCCTTTTTCGAAAGGGGATCATAGTACAGCACCATAGTCTCCTCCCCTATGACAATTGACTTCAATATTTCTTCTTCGTTCTCTTGACAGAGCTCCAAAAACTCTTTGGCACAGACGACGCGCTGTTGCTTTTGAACTGACGAGAGAAGTCGTGGCACCCATCTCGCACGACCTTTTTCATGTGAAGGCCCTCGCTGATGATGCGAAAAACGGTTGGTTTGGAAAGCCCCAGCCTTTCTGAGATTTCCTTCACCTTCAGACACCTGTCGCTCAGCACTTCCTCCTCGACAAGAGACAATTTTTTTTTGTGTCACCACTTCCACTAGACGACCATCGCGTGGATTATCTTCAATGAACTACCGCCCCAGTCGAAACTGCTTAGCTCAGTCTTTTATCGTTGTGTACGACGGGGAGGCTTCCCTGTACACGTTGTCCAGTCGCGCTTTAATTTCTTTAGGCGAAAGTCCCTCTTTTGTCAAGAATTTTATCACAGCGCGGTACTCGATTTTTTCCAGCTTAACTGAAGAGTGCACCCTGGCTGTTTGAAATGCCGCTCTCCAACCGACAAAAGCATGGAGAGGGTTGAGGGTAGTGCTCCGGCCCTCCAACAGATGGCGCCACGCGTGCTTAATCGCATTTTCAAATTCGCGCTCATTTTCTACCTCGGGCCGGAAACTTATGGAACCACCCTCGTAGGTATAACCTCTCCGCGAATTCTGATACCCTGTTTGCCCATGTGCAGCAATGTGGTTGTCATCCTGTGCTTACTAGAACGGAGATAAAGGCAAAGTTCCGTGATCGTGGGGAGAGACTGAAATTTGGGGAGCCTTTTTGATCTCAGAGGGAGGAGCCAGATGTGTCAGCTGTCCGTCCATTGGTTTAAAGGAAAAGGAGAGGGAGTTTTTGAGCTCTTTTATAGTACGTGCGTCTCATGTCAAATAAATTTGTTGTTAGTGCGCCTTCCATGTGTGTTGTCCTCGTGTGTTTTTAGCGCTTTTAATCCGGCATGCAGTACCACAGTGGTAATGGAATAATACAACTTAACGAGCAACTTGCCACCTTCCTCCTCTCTCACCCCAATTTTGCAATTTCCACACCCACACAATTTTTATTTTTTGTTATTTTCGATTTTTCCGCTCAAAATCGCTGAACACGCATAAGCATGCGATAATAAAGCGTAGAATATAATTTCAATTAATAAATTCAATTACTATTTATTCCAACAAGAGAGAGAGGAGGAAAATATCAAATTATCGTTAAGTTGTATTTTTCTATAATGAGACACATGAAAAGAGGCGCACATACGCACAAATACACTTTCTAAACTCATTTAATAATTCAAGTCATTACTATACATATTCAATTCATTAATGTGCCAGTCCAGGTTCGGTAACAGCATTAGCCCATGGGCGCCGTCATTTGCAAAGCGTCACACCAGGCAGGTCGGAAAGCATCACGTCAGGTGGCAACACCGCTGTCATCATGGGGACTTCCGTGGAATGCAGAAAAAAACAAACAAAGAAGTGCTAACGAGGGGAAAACACGCGCGAAAACAGGCACACACAAGATTTTCACCATCGCGAACATGTGCGGGCATGCACCGACGAGAATAGCAACAAGGGAATCACGAACATGTTTGGGCATGCACGGACAAGAATAACAACAACAACAAGGGGAAGACTTTCTGCTAGTCGCAACAAGGTAAATCGCAAAACAAACACTACTCCAATACACGCTGACAAGTAATCGCGGTTAGGGGGTAGGTAAACGCGACAACAGAAGAAGTATTAAAACGACAACTCACCGACATTGAAGCATATCTGTATGCACACACCGCCCTCCATCTTCTTTACATGACTAAAGTGTTCACCATCACATCAACGGTCACGATACGAGCGACGCGCCAGACGTCCGCACCCGACGAGAGGCAAACAGAAAACTGAATCTGGCGCCCTCTTCGCGGAGCATACAAGGTATATCTAAACAGGTAGCGCAACTCCCATAGGCCCCTGTGTCTTCAGAATGACGCCATGATAGAGACGGTCAGCGCCATCCATCCGTTGCGCGGACTACTACAATTGTAAATAAATGGCGTCGGAGGTGACGTCAGCAGTATGAATAATAAGTAGTCCATAATTGGCTATGGCACGTTTTCGTTCGCGCACTTCGTTTGGGTTGTACTCCCTTTTCCTCACCCGTGCAACAGTACCAGACGAGAACACAGAAAAAGTAAATCGTATCAAGTTTAATGAAACATATCAATACGAAATACATATAGTTATCACATATCTCGACAACTCCAAACAGAAGGGAACCGTGATATCACACAGAAACGAGGAAGGTTCACTTAAGCTCCATTTCTTACCTAGAGCAATACGCACACGCAGTGATTAGACGTTTGCATCTATTCAATGAGTGGCCATTGCAACAAAACGTGACATCGTTGGTGCACAGGTGATTCCTGCTAACACTCACGCTATCATGGCCGCTGGTCCCATGAAATTTTTTCTCGCGGGGCCATCAACAGGGGATGCATTGTATTCATCAGTTCACACGCGTTAATGGTGTTGGCCTACAGCTCCGAGATGTCAACGTCGCTACCTGTTTAACCCAAAAAGTATACGAACTCCGCATTACAATGCACGGATAAACACGCCTACTGTGACACATGCGCAAAGGAGCAGGATACGGAAACGTACTCGGGTGGTAGATGATTTCGTATATGTGCACGAGTGGTGCAACAGAAAGTTTTTTCTACATTGAAATTATGAATAACCTATTAGTACGCACACAACCCATGCCCACGTTCTAAAGTTTTTGTGTTTACAATCGTACCTCTACTGTCAACACCCAGGATCTCTCGCGTCTCATGATGGTAGCCTTGCCGATGGGTCTGATTTAGTATTTTCGCTTGTTTTCGCTACCAGTTTAGATATACCTTGGAGCATACGGCACGCGCGCTCGCAGCGCCACCACGTGTGCCGTCGGACGTTTCGGTTTTGGTCTCGTCGCCCTTCATGTCTCGCGCATGCACTTCGAGCACGGTGGTGGTGCTGGTGGATTCGCTTTCGTTCCGACGCCCATTTCTTTGCGTTTTTTATTTGGAAGCGCTGTATAGAGGGACAGCGCGCTATCCGCGCGTTATCATTCAGACCAATACTTGGAAATGTTCAGTTATCACGCTTTGCAAACTTGCCCCCGTATCCACGTTTCTTGGGAAGAGGTGGAGAATGACTGTTTCAGCAAGGAGAGTCCCCGAAACGAGTTTGTCATCACTGCTTTTCGCTACGTTAAAGACATGGTGGCTTTTGGCAAAATAGGAAAGATATCCCCAGGTCCCCTACAGGAGATGGTGCGTCGGATATACACCCGTTACAGGAACGTCTGTATAAGTGTTCTGGATGGACCCTTCGGAGTGATCAGTGAATTTTTGAAGTCGACGAACACCGAATTCAACTACTTGTCTGCAGACATCGTGGACCTCCTCGCTCGCGCCGTTGCATATTAAGTATTCACTGCGGAACCAACATCACCTGCAAGCAGTCTACATTGTGAATTTTGTCACTGATTTATTGAAATACCGTTTAGTCATCGAAATGGAACGCATTAAACAGTGTGAATAACTTTGACGAGACTCTGTGTTTTTTTCATGGAAACATCTTTATTGAATCTAAACATATAGTCTTCCCTTGAGCACGTCGATAGATGCTCGCACTCTACCTGACTTGCTCGATCTCACACGAACAAAACATTACGAGAAGATCGGACATGCCAAAAAAGGTACGGGTAATCTTCATCGCAGCGACGTCAGGACGATGTCGGAATGGTCATTGTTTTTAGACATCCATTCCGCCACCACACTGCCACGATGACCCGTGCTCCTCCTGTCTTCGTCTTTTTATCGCAGTGTCGACTTTACGCTTGCCTACCGGGCTAGAGTGATGGTGCAGTAGATAGTCTTTTATACGTCAATTTCACCATCGTGCTAGCACGATGACCAACCTCCTCCCAGACAGCCTCTCGGGTTTTTCCTGGGTTTTCCTCGGACGCCTTCAGACATATGTCGGCACAGTTCCCCTAGAAGTCGGCCCAGGACGCACATTTCCCCAGGGCGTCAGTCGTGACGTTGCCCACATACGTGAGGCCGACAACGGCAAGCCCTTTCAACACCACCACCACCACCACCAACCTCCTCCTCTTCCTGTGTATGTGCGCGCGCGCGCGAAAGACAGAAGCTATATTTCTGAGCTACAATTTTATTATTTTTGACTCTCTTTATTATTATGACAACGCGTGCACAGACTTGGTCTTTTGTGTTACTTAATCCCCGATGGCGTTCGAGAGCTCTCCTGCAGGTTCTCCATCGGTGGTGACGAATGTGGATTTACCGCACATGGAGGGGCCACTTAAAATACAACGAAAAGGATGGCGGAGACCAAAAGGTTCGGGGGTAGAAATGACGCGTGTGCACACGTTGTGCGAAGAAACAGAAGAGACTGAGACTCGTAGAGAAATACATCTCTTTTATTTACACGTCGACGTCGTCCTCTAGATCCGTACTGCGTTCCCAATACAGATAATTCAGACTAAAGGTGGACTTTTTTCTCGTCAGTCTGTCCGCCACTAAGATGCGGTCGAGCGCCTTCATGTTGTCCTGACACATTTCTTGACGTGCTTGCAACCATTCCAGGCGGTAGACTTGAAGGGCTTCCTCCACGATGCCGCGAATAAATTGGCGAAGTTCTTCGTTTTTTTGTCTTTTCCTAGCGACGACGAGAAACGCAGGAGAATAAACCACACATGGTGTTTTCCAAGTATTGGTCTGAATGATAACGTGCGGATAGCGCGCTCTCCCTTTATACAGCGCTTCCAAACATAAAACGTAAAGAAATGGGCGTCAGAACGAAAGCGGAACAACCAGCACCACCACCGTGCTCGAAGCGCATGCGCGAGACGTGAAGGGCGACGAGACCAAAACCGAAACGTCCAACGGCAAATGTGGTGGCGCTGCGAGCGAGCGTGCGCGCGCGTGTGACGTGTGTTTTGCGAAGAGGCAGTGTTGCCAAGTTGGAGGATTTCCCTCCAAATCTGGAGGGTTTGTGCCGGAGCCTAGCGGGAAGAATTTCGATTTGGAGGGAGGAGGGAAATCTGAAGGTTTCGGTTTCACTTCGGAGGGATTTCAGAGGAATTTCAACTTTCGTCATGTACCCATAAAATTTTTGCTAATACGACCCCAAAACATAATCAGCGAATGTCAGACGACAAACTGCAGAAGTTTCAGAACGCCTGATGTTTTAGAAAGCAGCATGTTGTACACCTTATGCGGCTTACTCGGGGGTTTCTTCGTGCTTCATGTGCTGGCGTCTGCTCCAGCCAAGCGTCCGCTCCTCTCCGTGACAGCGGACGCGTGTTGGTTTTTGCATGTTCTGTGAAGCTCTTTGGATTTTTCGTGAGTCTGTTTGTTGCTGGAGCACCATATCTCTCCTCACAATAATGGGAAGCCTTCCAATCCAGAGAAGAAGTCACCATACCGACAGAAGTTCTCGAAGGAGTGGCTTAAACTTGATGAATTCAAAGACTAGCTGGCTTGAAGAGGTATCTCAAAGCATAGCATTGCAAAGCAGTGCATTCTGCCAGACTTCTAGACTCGATCCCCACTCTTTATTTTTATTTTCTCACTACCCTCACCTCAACTCCAGTCGGGGCGTTGCTCGGTAAAAGGACATGCCTGCGTATACAAAACCTGTGATTCCTTGTTCCGCGCAAGTGAATATATCAGTATATCATCAATATGTAATTCTTTCACTGAAAATACACGATATTTTTAGAAACGGAGGTTTTTGTCCAGATTCTAGGGTTTCGGGGTTGACTTGGAGGGAGCGCCGAAAAAAAGCTGGCAACACTGCGAGGAGGGCGCCAGATCAGTGTTGCCAGGTGTACTGAAATTTCAGTAGATCTACTGAACTTCGAGTCCGTCTACTGAAATACTGAAAAAAGATCAAAACGCGCTTAAACCTACTGAATTTTTTGCCTGAAGCGTGGGTTTACACAGCGAACTCCATTTCACGTTTGCTGATACTGTCTGATTCCATCGTAGTCCGCGTACGAGCGAGAAAATCATATAGTTTTGACATAGTGAGGGGTCTGCGCGTTATGTGGCATATCTGCAAGCAGTCACCTTTAAAAAAGTGAGCGGCTACCTAACTAACACAATTTATAGCAAATGCATTGCAGAAGTATGCATATTCAACAGGACACCCGGTAACATAGCAAACATGAAGACAAGTTCCGACAGGCTTATGTTTCCGTCGTTAGGAAGTTTCGGTGTAAACCTCCTCCGCTTGCCGCATTCGAGCGCGTGCGTGGAACGGATATTTTCTGAGGTCAAACTCATGAAAACGAACCGGGGGGGGGGAATTTATTGGCAGAAAAAAATAAGAAAAAAAGAAAGGAGAAAGGTCAGCCATGCAGCACGCCGGCTTGCTATTCCCTAAAAAAAGAAAAAAGAAAGGAAAAATATAAACAAGAAAATAGGAAATAAGAAAAAGTTAAATAAATAAATGAAAACAAGAAAAATTGAAAAAGACACTCGGCTCACAGGGAGCCCAGGAGGTCCGTGTCACGCAGAAAGCGGAGCACCGCTTTTGTGGCTCTCCACTGGTTAGCTCGCTGCACAGGGCCAAGGAGTGTTGCGAGAGAAACGTCTGTCCGTCCGTCCTTGCACCCAAGCTCTGAGAGGTGTTGCCAGAGCACGGCCCGCTGATGGTTGTGACGCTGACAGCGCAGGAGCTGATGAGAGATATCGCAAGGTAAATATAGATGGTAGCGAAGCTTGCATTGGCCACTACCATCCGCCGGAAGCTGCCGTTTATGCAATGGTCCAGGGAAAATGGCAGGCGCCCAAACCACGTGATCCCCAGGAGCCACTCACAGCGTCTCTGCTGGCCAGCGCGGGAAAAAAGGCTGGGGCCCAGTGCGCATGCGCAGACCGACCTCCTTTCCCAACCTCCTTCCCCTTCTCTCCTCGGGTTTTTCATCTCTCCTCTCGTCCCCCCTATCCCCCCAGCCTCGTCCGTTTGTGGTTTGTCTTAGGCGCTTGCTGTCTTGCTGTAGAGCAACGATCATGCTGTCCCAAAGCAAACAATCAAAAAGCGATGGTGTATGACAAATCAACTTTATTTGTCCTCGGGAACTGCCTCGAAAAAGCTACAGTACATATCTATTTGCGTCTTGTAACAGGCTTCACTGTTCACTGTTCTTGTGGAGCTTTAGGTGCTTCGACATCGAAGGGCAGTTCAAAAGCCAATGCTGAGCTATGTGCGTCGTTGTTGCCGATGGCTGCGGTAGAACTAAAACAAAACAAAAAATATATTGATGATCCGTAAGGGAGTCCGCTGAAATACATCTTGTAAAAATTAAACCCTGAAAAATCAATCCTTTAACAGTAAAACCCTCGAAATAAAGACGTCAAAATCAATCACGTACATATCCACGATGGAAAAATAAAGCCGTAAACATCCACTTCGTACTTTAAATCCAGCGAAATAAAACCCTCAAAATAAACCCTCTGTGATTGGTCGACAAGACGAGCAGCCAAGGCTCTCCGCATCCGCGTCTAATGTAGTTCCTTCCCTGAGTGTGTTCTCCCGGGCACGAGAATATCCGCCGGAAGTACTAGGCGCCAGCTCACCCGTGCTATACCCGTGCGCTTCTGCCATTTATTGTTCTTTGGCGAAAATGTCGGTTGATGGACCTGTGTGTTGATGGATGTGCTGTTCTGCTGTGCTTAGTGGACGGGGAATGAACAGGATTAACCAGACAAGACGAAACCTCTTATTGCCTAGCCTTTTCGACGGCTCTCATATTTCGATGTGCTGCGGTTGACTGCTTGTGTTGATTCGTACTGCGTGTATTTCATTGTGCTGCTCTTGAGTTCACATATATATTGGTGTATTGCTTTGTCGCTGTTAAACAGTGCCGGGTTTTAATTCTAGCAGTGATGTACATATTGGTTTACGTCGCGTCGCATCCTTTTTTACCGTCACTGCATATCTTCCCATCTCTTGGAAATTATACGTTGTCTTCATCATCCGTGTAAGGGCGATGTCTGTCGCCGAGAGGTTGTCACTGCCGGTAATTTATTTATTAAGGTTATGTGAGTAGAAAACTATGGCTGGATTCTAGGTATGTGGAATGTAGTGGAGATGGCATCCCACAAACTCGTACGGATGATGTATTCTACTTGTGTATTACTTCTATATAGCACAAAGTGAAATAGAGTTGAGAAAAATTACAATCGGACTCTCCAAACATGATGGCGATTGATGTTCTGAAGCTGGAACACATAGAATGGACAAATACAAAGAAAGCCTCATCAACCTTTGATCATTAATCTCCAAAACCTCACAAAGCGTCTCAAATTCCATATGCCATGACAGAGTTTGTTTTAAAAACCTTATGCATCTAGAGTGTGGAGGATTTCACCTAAGTCAGTGATTTAGAATCACCCATCTACTTGTGACGTGCTGTTTATGCCTCTGAAGAAACCATTTCGTTGAGTTTTATGAGCTGAATAATAATAATGAGGCTTTCTATGCTGCAGACTGAGTTTTTGTAACAAGAGGAAAATGCTGTTCCCAATCAATTTTGGATAAACAATTCAAAGGTGTTTCAAGGACCTTTCAAGGCTCAACCGTGGTTCTGCCAGAGGTCCAAGTGTTATCGCCATCCGTATTTCACAAAAATATAAGCTTGAGTCATCACACGGCAGAATAGGTGCATTGGGAGTGCTGCATTCAATGAAGTATCTGATACTGCACCTTTTCAGTCCTCTTCATTATCTAATACCCCTTGCCAGGGGTCCCTCTGTCATCATCTCGCAATAAAGGGGTTATTACAATGAGTGCTAATTCTTGTGTTTTCGAGCTATCGTTCACACGTCGGAGACACAGAGTATGCACTGGAGATCCGTGGGAATAAGGAGAAGATGCAAATTCAGGGTTTCAAGGAGTGTTGGAAAATTCCAGTTTTCAAAGCCTTCAAACAGTTATTTTTAGTGTAGTCAAGGGTTTCGAGGACTAGTTGGAGCTACGGCATTACTTTCTTCATGGTAAAGTATTGATCAGGTAACATTATTTTCTATGACCATTTGACAGCAAGAGTGAAATGTTAGGGGTGTGCCTTCACAGCACCCCTGGAACAAGCCAAACATCCCCATGAGCAACAACCTTATTTTATTGATGATTGAAGAAGTTTGAGATATGAGGGGTGACTCAAGTTGGAAAATAAAATGTCTGGGTCTTATGTTGTTTTTTAAGTGTCTCCATGCAATGGGATTTTTAATGATTAGAGAGTTTCAATGCCAGGGGTGATGTCCTACCCCTTTGCTGGTAGTAATGTGGTGAAATTGAGTAATTAATCACCTCAGAATGAGGGCTGATGTACTACGGTGTCCAAGGAGCTTAGAAGTGCTTTTAGCACAGAGCGTTGTACTGAGTTCCATGTCATGTTTTTTCTATTTTATGTACGCCTGAAGTCATATACTCATGTATTTGTATGTTTCATTGCATTAAAGGAGACTTACGACTACTGAACAGAATAAATTACAAACTTTATTTTTGTTTTCTTGGTGTTGACAATTCTGGAACTACCTTCCTGCTATAAAAGTACACCTTGAATAAAAGAGAAAAAGTCTGTAACAGCATCCTCGATGTAGTACCACATACACCAGAACGGCTTCACTGGTTGCGGATGGCAAGTTTGGCACTGCTAAAGACAGAGGAACATGTATTAAACTGAAGACATAAGGGCTTCAAGTATCCACAACATTAAGTAATAAAATCAACCTCTTTAAATTGATGTAACCGTAGGTGACATGTTTCAATATAGCAGGTGCAGTTGGCCATAACATAGGGTGTTTAATATGTGTACAGCTGTGCTTCAATACCATATTTATCTTGTTGCGGGGGTCATGTTTATTCTGTTACGTGTACTGGGAGGAGGGTTCTCCCCATTAGTCTGCAACTCTCACTAATTTTTCATGTTACTGTGTTGTCCCAGAGGCAGAGTTCATATTCATGCAATCTAATAGCTCCAGATTTCTCCAAAAGATGTTGAGTGTGTGCCCTAGTGTAGGGAATGCGACTTACTGTATATTTTTTATATATACAGGATGTCTCAGTTAAATCCCCAGGCTAAATAACGCAACGGGGAGTGCTGAAGAAAAAGTAACAGCGTCAGACAGGCTACGCCAGTCCCCACTGACTTTATCTGAGCGATATGCGCCCTTTCTCTGTTAGGATCGCACAGATGAAACACAGTTAATCACATGCTTTCCATTTTTTCTTCAGCACTCCCCATAGTGAAGTAAGCTCAATAACATGCAATTCATTGGCGCATAAGGAAGTGGAAGAGCATCCTTTTGCGTTTCACCGCGACCAGCTGCTACAAAAATTTGTAAACCGAAACCAATTATTACTGGAACAAATGACCTGCTTTGTTGGCAGATTTTTCTCTAAAAGGTGTCCACTGAAGGTCCGAAAGGGGGTAATACCCATTTTAATGCCGGCGGTGCCCTGCTTCAGAAGTTATGTTTTTCACAAAACTGATTTGAGTTTTTATTTAAATAATGAGCCCCTCGGAATCATTCACACGGTGCACGGCTTGTAGGCGGTATCGGACAGATACTTTTAAAAAAGAGAGTTCTTCGATTGGTGCACCCGTTCGCGAATTATTCACCCGGGGATTTAACTGAGACACCCTGTTTGGATGAGACCAAGAACTGAGCCTTGTGGCAGTCCTGAAAGAACAGGAACAGTTGAAGATATGTGACTGTTACATGAGACTGAGAACGAAAGCTTGGAAAGAAATTGAATCGGGTCAAGCACAATTGTGTACAGAAGCTTCAGGTGAGGCACCATATCGAAAGCTTTGGGGAAATTTAAGACGATGGCATCAGTTTGATGGTTATTATCATTGTGGAAAATTCTGTGGGTGATGACATCAATGGGGTTCATGGGAGAAGAAGGGATCATTGGTAACGTAGTTTGCGAGCAACCGTTATCGGTGTTGAAGGCAGGTGAAAACATAGATTGTCAGGGATGACATCGCTTGTAACTAAGATTTTTAAGCCATAACTGTAAGGGTTTTACTCAACTCAAATGGAAAATGCTACATTACCTATTGAATATCTAGTACTTTTGAACCTTGCCTGGCCATTTGCTTTCGTGTACATTGTATAAAGTCGGGTCTGACTTATCCAGATACCTCAGAAATCTTCCCTCTTTGCCCAAATAACAGATTCTTGGATAAGCAAATAGAGCAAGCCTTTCCAGGAAAGGCTTGTCAAAAGTATCTCATCAAGTTAGACCACCTTATATTGCTCCAGAACAAAAGCAAGAATAACATCTCTTCTGATGTGCATTACCTAAAAAACCATGCAAAATGGCCGGCTTGAAACTAGTATAGACATCTTTGACTCATGCCACAGAATCTCCTTCCAGCTGGTTTTGTTTGGACTAAAAGTGTGCCCTGCGGTATAAGTAAATCCAAATTGTGTATGTAGAGTGATGGAGGTAGCACCTGTGAGTTACTGCTCTGCGTGATATTGCTTCTCTCTGATTGCTAACAGTACTTATTATCAGTCATTACCCGTTATGTTGGTGCACTATATGGATAAATAATGGTGTAGCCTTTGGAATTATTTCAAGAACATTATTTACTGCATTAACGATTTCTTTTTAGATAACCAAGGTTGTGTACATACATGGTTCGTATAGAGAATTTGAGAATTCTTTCAACGGTTTTTAGGTACGTATACACATTGACTAATTGGAGCATGCCATGTCTAGTGTTGCTTCCCGTTTTGCTTAGTCTCATGATGTATGCACATATGAAGGCTTTCACTTTTGAAGTTTGCCGAAGACAACTATATTTTGCAGTCAACGTGGAATCAGTCGCACACTTCAGCATTCTGTGCATATAGGAGACCATTTATGACGCTAGAGTCAAGTGTCAATATCACACACTAAGACAGCGTCACCAGCTTTTCGTGTACTGTAGCCCAATGTTATGCTGATGAAATGCTTGCAGTAAAAGTTGCCAAGTGGCGTTTATAAATAATGGTGATGCGGATGACATGATCCTCATTCAGAGTATGGCCGAGGCAAGAGAAAAAAAATGGCAGATTTGGCCTGGAGAGTATGATTTATAACACAATGTTAGAGCTATGGCACTTTAGCTAAACTGATCACTGATATTTTTTACGCAGAACTTTCGTAACAAATTTCAATAGTTTTCAAGGATGCCTCAAAATTCAAAGCAATTTAAGGCCCTGGAGTATACCATTTTTGGTTCCAGGGTTCTCACGTGTTTGAACACCCTGACATCAAGAACGGTACCACATGTACAAAAAGGCCATCAGTTTTTTATTTATGTAGTTAGTTACTTATTAATATGCCCCCAAAGGCAGAGCACTACGGAGGGGAATCGTTAGTTATAATGCAAAGGAACGTTTAACCCTTTATACAAAACTATGGTGGTGGAAGTTGGGTGTATCACACACTCGTTGGAGGAGAGAAAGAAATGAAGAATGTGTTAGTCCTCCATTGTGGTATCGGTACTTTGAACTGATGGTCAATGTGAGATGACACGTGGTACGTACAGGTTGCGAGAAGGTGATCTTTAAGATGAGGTTGTGAAAATGGCTACAGTGAAAATGAAAAAGCCAACTGATATTGTGATGTGTACTCTAACTTTGGCTTAACTGATGTTTTGAGAAGTGTAAGTAATATATATCAGAGTGCACAATAAGCATTGTTAATAATGTATCCAACCTGTCCCTTCCAGGAAAGATAGGAAGTTGCTAGTACACCTATATACTAGTTTGTGGTTACAGTTCCCAGATGAATGTTGCTTATGAAATAGGAGCAGATAACGCTATGTGGACAAGATACGTGCATTTGCTTACACAAGTTCCATGCCACACTCTTTACACCAGTTAGAGATTAGGGGTAAGTTAGATCGGAGCTGAAGAAACAGATTTAGCAATGTCATTAGTATAGGTTAGAAAGAGTCGCAGACCAAGGGCAGAGCACTGCTGCACTTAAGATTTTACATCTGAGTAGTTACTCATAAGCAGTGGCATTTACATTCCCGGAAAACAACCACCCGGAAAGCGTTCCAACCATGCCAACCAAACCATAATCACCATATTAAGACTGCACAGTTTTAAAAGTGGG
The DNA here is from genome assembly GCF_037126465.1 of Ornithodoros turicata. NCBI lineage: Eukaryota > Metazoa > Arthropoda > Arachnida > Ixodida > Argasidae > Ornithodoros > Ornithodoros turicata. Next base: position 101,745 of record NW_026999389.1, read on the forward strand.
ATACCTTATCAAATGCTTTCCAGAAATGTAAAAAAAATGCTATCTGTATCACAACCATAGTCAAGAAAACTACGTAAGTGATGGGTAGGGTTCCGGGTTTTCGGAGTATATTTGTGGCCATTACCGGAGGAAGTTTTTCGGAGTTTATTGTTTTTTCAAAAAACAGAGTTTTTTGGAGTGTATGATTTACAGCTCAATTAATATCCGAAATTCGGAGAAAACTTGACGACGAATGCACAGTGCTGTATCGAAAACGCACTGTCATATTTATTGCTTCGACACTAAAGAGACACAAGCTTAACAATACGTTTTGTGCGACACACACTGAGATGTTCCGCAATTCCAAGTGCACCCTCTCTGTGCAGTGCTCACTGTTATGTGGTAGTGCTTAAATACCACAACTTCTGCATCGCAATAGCGGGATGATGTGAAATCCTCGAAATCAGGGTAGTCGCCTTGACGTAGTCGCAGGGCAGCTTTCGCTTGCATCCATCTTGTCGTCAGCACTGCATCCAGTTGCCCATTCAAAAACACCACTCCGTATTACCTCAGTTCGATGCTTATTTTAGTGCTTAGGTCAGGGGTAGGACAAGGAAATCGGGAAACAGATTGGGGGAAAACCCGGGCGGTGAATCCTCAAGTGGTCAAGATGACAGCCGAGGAAAACATTAGGTCACAGAAACCATTATTATGTTGCGGTGGGGCCGGTATCCGAGGCCAGAACTAACCCAGGACACAAAAGAATGCCAAGGACAATAATCCGGTTATCAGGGAAACATCTGCCAAGCAGAGTTTTTCGGATTAATCCGAATTGCTAAAAAATTTTACCGGAGTACGTTAAATCCGAAATCCCGGAACCCTAGTGATGGGTTAGGAATACCAGTGTGCCACACAGGAAAAGGATTTTCAAAAATCCAGCTGATAATAAAAGGAAAAGGCATGGGATTCAAGATGCTTTGCTAGTGATTAAATATAAGGTGTCTACAAAAATCTGCATGAGACACTTGTTAGGGATATTGATGTATAATTGGTAGGCACATATTTACTTCTTCTTTTGTGAGTTGAAACCACCTTACCTATTTTCCACATGACAGAGACTGCTCAAAAAGCTTAGCGACAATGATGGAAGAGCACAATTCAGTATTTTTCAAGAGCCTTGCGTTAATATTATCAGTACCAGATGAGTATGACATTTGAAGCGATTAGATTATCTTGACGATACCAGACACATTAATACGTAATGGATCCATGGGCACAATTCATACCGTGTGTAAAGGAGAGGTATAGCAGTCACAGGGATTACAATGTTTCAGTGAAACAGTGGTTTACATAGTTCTCACAATAACTTGGGTGGAATCTTTTTACCACTGTACCATTGAACGACAATACTCTCTCTTCTTGACATGCTCCAAAGTGCTTTTTTTAACACTTTTAAGTATCAGCTGTAATGTTTCATGGAAGAAGGAACATTTTTCATTTTTAAACCCTCTCTTGTACCTATAGTCCTCAGCTCTGTGATAAGTAGCTCAGCAGGAAGGAGGTTTTGACAATTTGGCTGCTTGATACAGACGCTGGTTTTTATTCTGTAGCCTACTCAGAGCTTTCTTATACCATGGCATACATATGTGAACTCTTCACAGTATGGAGCAGTATGTATTTGTTTATAAGGTACCGGATTTTATGCCTGAATATATTAGCTTTGTTGGATTGAGCATTTTTGAAAATAATTTAAAGACATGAGCGCAACTTTGAAGCGATTGGAAACAACTGTGTTGTAATTGCCTCTCGCATGATCATTGATATATATTTTGTGTGGTATGCTTTGTGATTTTGTGATATTGTAGAACGTGAAGGTAGGTCCTAGGTAGGTCCGTAGGTCCTCAAACCTGAAGAAGTGCAGCCTACTGCACGAAAGTCTTGTTTTTCGCAAATTAAACTGTTTAATACTCTCAACCGTTTTCTCTTTACTTGTGATTTTGTAATACCAAAAATTCACTGTGAAATAAATTCTGGCATGATCGCTTTGACCATCCAAGGAAATAAGTGATGTGACAAGATCAGGATGCGTTGTCAGTACCTTCTGTAGCCCTTTTAGGCATAGAATGGTGCTCTGTCAGCATGCAAACAACTTGTCGGTCAGCACTTTTTTTTTCTTCGGAAATTCTACCAATGCGTTCAAAGTTTGAATTAAGGGAAGGTGCACTTTGAATGATCCAGCTAGCTTCTTAATATATGAAGAACGTAGCCGTTTAAACAAAATTCCATATTTGTTTGAATTAACGGAAGATTTGAATTATCAGGGTTTGAATTTTTAAAAAATATACTGTACAGTCAGACCCTGTTTTTCTGGGCTTCACTTACGCGGATCCCGCGCTACCCAGACAAAAATCATGGGGACAGATTTCAGTCCTTGCATTTTAGCTTAATTTATCTGGGCTTCAGCTTCCAGATCTGGACAAGAATTTTCAGGACCCTTGAACAAATGAGTATGGGCAGTTTTATATGCATTATGAAATAAGTGCGGACCTCGCAGACAGCTCAAGATATCATATTTCACTTATCTGGATACCCCACTACTTGGACATTTTTGCTGGGAACGGTGAAGTCCGAATAAACGGGGGTCGACTATACAAGGTGGCACTAGAGACAAATGTTTGAATAGCTGAATCTCCCAAAAGAAAAAGCGGCATACCCGGATGACAAACAGTGACTATGTTGCGAGGTTCACACAGAGTAAGTCATAAACAAATGTTGAAGGATAAGATCAGGAGAGATAACAAACACTAAATATTATTCTACGGTAAGTAGTGCTATCCTAGTAACATCCACACAATGTTAAGTAGACTGTTAATATCAATCAGACACACTGACATGAGTTCATCTCAGATGAAACTGCCACGAGCCACTGTTGAAGAAACGTGCATTATCAGGTTATCCTGCTGAGACCAACCCTCATACTCATCTAAGAGTACCTGAAAGGGCAATGTTATCATGTGTCATACTGGCTGCCATCTCTCGCAGCATGAAAAGCAACTATTGACAATTGTTTTTGTTGTACGTTGTCAGGATGGTTACTGGCATTTGATAGATTGTTTTCAAACGATTGCTGGTTCTGGTTCACCTCATTGTCCAGTTGCATGAGGGCGGTTGTGTGATGGCTTGTGGTGTGGGCATCGAGCTTGTATAGTAATTGTAATACTTCATCGGGTTGCTTGTTTTGGAGTTGACCTGCACTTTGGTTCAAGGTGCCCTATTCTCCTCAATCTAATCTACCTCGATTAGTAAGTGCTTCGTATGCCATTAGTTGTTATGTGAAGAAAACGTGAAGAAAAGAGACGAATGTCACACGCTCTCAACCAACAGTCAATCACTTGATTTGTATCGCCAGTTGTGTTTGACCATTGTGTGTTCTCACCAAAAGTGGAAGGCTTTATCGTGACAGAAATCTGAATGTGACTGTGTGGCCGTGAAGGAAACTGTTTATGAGTTATCAACTTGCTCAATCTCCAAGTAATATACTGTGCATGCATTTAGGATAGACGTCCCTAGAAATGGGCGGAGCTTGTCCAGGTTGCTCCACCCAACAGTTAAAGTAGTCAAGGTCGATCACATATGATGAGAATAGGGCCCGTATTACTTCGAGAATCACGGTATAATAAAAGCTGCTTGGAAACACACAAGAGTTTCATGTACACTTTTGGGCTTGATAAGATGTAGAAGGTGGAGTCATCACTATGTATAGCAGAAAATGCACTGACCTGACTAACAAGAACAGCATGTTTAGGGATTATTGCACTGTGAGGTTAACCGAGCTCACTGGAGATGGTGCTGTAGGGCAATGTTTTTGCACGGGGCCGAGATGCGGTCACCCCAAGTTATCCAATCCGAAAACTTGGTCGTGTCACACGCATTACTGGCAGCAAAAAGTGATAATCACTGATGAAATCTCGCAGGAGAGGTAAGTCGCAGACAGTCTTGCATATGTCTTGTGTTTTCTGCTACCAACAGGATCTGAATAACAACAATATGTTTTGTAATCATTGTGGCACTACCTATACTATAGTGACACTATAGTCCTAAAATATCCTCGAGATCAAGAAGGAAGTTAAAGGATGTGCCAATAAAGGAGAGGGATGTGGTTTTTCCTGGATTTTCCTGGATTGGCTTGTCTATGAATAAAGTTCACTTTTAGGATTGCCTTGTCCTATTTTATCTATACATCAATATACACTATACATACATCACTTTTACAGTGTTACAATAAGTAGACTAAGCAAAATACACCTAACAGCCTTCTTTGTAATGCTAACAAGTTTAAGGCAACATCCTTATAATGGCTATATGGAAATGAAGTGCTTAATTCATTGCTTATTTGGGGGCCTCTTTGTTGGTTAGCATGAACAGCATGCCTGTATTGGCAATCCTGTTGTCGCACACGTCCTCACCCTTTGTATTTTGTGTATTCCTCACCTTTTGTATTCAGGAACAATCTATTGTTAGAATAAACCACGCTATGCCTTAAAGGAACCTACAGTGCAGCTCACACATCCAGGACAGGCACCAATATCCTTTGAGACCACCCTTGTGGAACAGGTCCAATGCAGTGGCGGATCTAGAGGGGGTGGGGAATTCACGATGTCTTGACCCCCTCCTCAATTTCTCTCCCTTCAAAGTGTTTAATTGAAGAAGTAAGAGCGCAGTGCGGCAGTGCGAAACAACAGCCCTCTTCTAACGTTAATTGACCTAGATATGCATTTACCATGATGGCCAAGCCTGTACCTCCCTCTATAAAATATCCTAGGTTTGCCCCTGATCCCATGGAACATTCATGATGTGTAACAATGTAGTGTGAACCATCAGATAGAAGGAATACAAGAAACAAAGAAATGCACGCAGAGTGAAAGAATATATGGAAGACGCATTATAGTAGCAGTTGCTGATTTTTGAGATATTCTATGTTTTGTACAAATATTTCCACCTGTATATCCCCACAGCTTACTGAAGAGAATAACACAAAGACTGTCACCTGTCCGTTTTGGTTTACGTACAAAGAAAGCATCCTGATGCACATTCGTGCACGTGTATTCGTTGTTACGCGCACTTCTATGCACGAAACCCCTTCGTTCACTGATGGGTACATGAATCTGTATATATGACCTCATCAGTATGCTTTTAGCCTTCAGAGACCTCACGTGGATGACTGATGGGTGTACCATCCCAAATACCACCGACTCGTTCCCGGAAAAAGAGAGAAAGAAACAGGTTTTTGTTACGGTACCCAAACCACCCTAACCCCGCAGATGCCATCAGCATACACACAGATGGGAGGCGCTAGATCCTGAGGGGCACACACACAACAAAACGTTAAATACCCATACGGCCACGATGAAATTATGTATCTTCACTGCCATCTTGACTGTCAGGTTCAGTTATGAATGCACCATCCGCAATTTTGCTTCTGACGGTTTAGAATTACTGCAAATCACACAACTCCACGATATTCGCCTCAAATAACAAATAACCTATGAGAAACAGCTGATCTCAATGTTTCCATTCTGCACTCTGAGAAAAGGCCGGCTCGTTTGATCACTTTTTTTGGGCCCAGTTTAGAGGGCGCCAGTTATGATCCCATTTGACGTAACCCCTCCACATGCTCCTCCGTGGATGCAACGCAGCGAAACACACTAGCTAGTTCACGTATAGCGACCTGATCTCGCTGCCTGGAGACGCTGAGCAATCTAAACCCAGTAACTTTTCATCTTGTTCAACTAAAAGCGCGCGTTATAATTACGTAAATTAAAGTACGTAAATTCGGTTTAGAGTACGTTTTTAGCTAAGTGACCTGAAATCCGCAATGGCTTTCGGTTTCGCTTTAGGTTGTTCCCTGATTTGTCCTGTGCAGTATGATCAGTCCGGTAAGCAAGGTCGTAGTAGATTGGCCCAGCTGTGATACAGTCACGAAAAATAAATAATAAATACGAAAAAAAATCGCTTTGACGTTACCCAGTTTTTCACATTAGTTCTACTAGTAGTACGTAGTAGTACGTTCTACTACTTTTTACCAGCTGATCTTTATTTTCCAATTTCTTGTGAGAAAAAAAAAGAGAAGGGAAGTAGGTTTCCTACGTGTCGTTTTTTAGTGCTTGGACATTTCTTTGCAGAATTAAATGATATACGCAGTGAACAGCTCTCTTTGTATCCCGATCTGAGTGGCGCCCTGTCAAATATCGCCCACGGTTTCGTTGCAGACTGGTAGGCTCTCGGGTTCTAATCCCGGTGCCGGCTGTGCTGTTTGTGTCCGGGCCTTTTCTTGGAGGTTCCACAGATTCTTTCAAACATGTCTTAACAGTTCCAGAAGTCAGCCCAGTACGCACATTCCCCTAGGACGTCAACCACCCAGTACCGTAATTTCGCGCGTATATTAGCCGCGGCTTACGCGCGACTTTTTTATTTTTTTTTTTATTTCACAGGCGCTCTGCGTCTTATCCACCGGTGCGGCTTATCTGATGTCTATTTTTCCCTGGTATATTTTCCCCATACGCTGGTTTTAACGAAAGTGTCGACAGTGTCTCTGGAACAGCACCGCCCTGCCAATGCATAAACAATGCGCAACCGAGGCGCGTCCACAATCGAGTAGACTGATATTCCTGCCTCCCTGCAGCACTCCTGCCTCCCCTCAAGCAGCTTTAACGAAAGCGGTGACAGTGATTAATATCTTCGGGAAGGCCCTCGATCCATGAGAAACATACACCAAGGGCGCAATTCGATCTTCGTAGAACGCTAGAACTGACCGCCTTTGTTGTACAACATGCCGACCTCGGAGTATGAACCACAGCGTTTATAGCCTTCCCTATGGTCTCCTTTGTCCGACAAATAAGTCGTGTCATATTGCCCGCGGCTTATCTGCCCGAAATTTTTCAAAACGTTCCTAAAAACGGGTCCTGCTGCTTATATGCGTTGCGGCTTATACGCGTGAAATTACTGTACTTTCACCATCACCACCACCGCAGCCGCAGCGTGAAGACAACTGCGTCGTCGACTACGAATTTCCGCTATCTTAACGCCCACACGCACTGAAGGGGGGGGGACGCATCACCCCCCACCCCCACCCCCCTCCGTGACACGCTCCGTTGCACATGCCTTAAAATACGTAAATGCTTTCGAACCTAACAAAATCTTTACATCCTAATAGAGGCACGCATTCTTTACGCAGTGAAATGCAAGACAAATTAAAGAAAAACGCGTGAACGGACAACCGCAAACAGATTAAGTCAGAGCACTACATGTTGAAACCGAAACTAAAACTTGATACGTCAGGCCGTGTGCGCTCTAAAGCGTGTCCCCCTATTTTACAATAATAAAATAATATTCAACGCTCAGATAAATACCGTTGATCCCATGATACTCAGACAAGTAGAATTGTTCATACAATTTTATGACACCTTAGGTGCTATTTCGTTTCGTATTTTTCTTTTTTTTTTTTGTGGGGGTCGTTGAGTATTGACTGGTTTCCTTTGCTGATTTGGGTATTGCACTTTTAGACGATTCAGACACCCAACAAACGGAACAACCATGAAAGAAACGTACCCAGATAGCTGAACACACACGCAAAAAATAAAAAAGAATAGATGGTAAAAGCAAACCGAACGGGAGAATTGCATTTCTGTATTCGCTACTGGTTACTGCAATGGGAATTTGCATTGACTCGGTTTAATGCCACGAAGGCTGTTCCAGGAGGTGGTGGACAGCCAGACCACTTTTTTGAACCCTCTCTACTCTTAGAAATAACCTTCACTACAAAGCATGCTCCTAGCCATCAATCATCTCGAGTGAGGTCGTTCTCTCCCTTGGTATGCTGAAAATGGGAAGCGTACGTCTTTTTTATGACAATTAAGAACTGTGTAAGTGTCACAAAAAAAGGCGCATGTCTCCTCTTTTCAACAACAGAAGGCAGAAAATGTCGTGCGGGATGGTGGTTGGCTGGGAGCATGCCACGCTGTGAAGCTCTGTTTTACCCGGGTTCAAATCCCGGTGCCAGCTGTGCTGTCTGTGGTTTTTCCTGGGTTTTCCGCAGACGCTTTCAGACATATGTCGGCACAGTTCCCTTAGACGTCGGCCCAGGACCAGACTTGTGCGTAACGCGTTACTAGTAATTGCGTTACTTGTAATCAATTACTTTTTGAGTAATTTTTCAAGTAATCAGTTACATTAAAGTCAAAGTAATTTTTCGAGTAATCAATTACTTTTCTGAGTAATCGATTACTCAGTAATTGATTACTTTCCCGGCAGAGACTAACTCATCTTTTAGATGTTCTGCCCCAAGTCAAGATCTTCGTGCCGTCAGCTTTTGTTCTGGAATTTCAGGGTCTCTCCCCCTAATCTGTTCGTACACCAGTGTGGTGGTACCTTTGTGGTAGCTTTGGAGGTTTAGTGAGTCATGGGGAAGTTCCACGCATGATCTTCCACAATCGGGTCAACGTCTTCCCGGGCGATAACTACACTAGACGTACATATTTTTGGGTTATTTCAGCTGTTCCACTATTGAACTTTCTTCTTTCCTTGTTTTCTTCTTTTTTTTTTTTTTTTTGCTGAGGCACACAAAGACGGGTATAATTTGCGTGAATGCAGAGTAACGACCGGAGTAACGCGTTACTTTTCTACTCGTTACTCAATTACATTTGAAGTCCTGTAATTGGTAACGGTAATCAATTACTTTTTCCGTACAAGTAACGGTAACGGTAATCAATTGCTTTTTTCGAGTAACGGGCACAAGTCTGCCCAGGACGCACATTCCCCCAGGGCGTCAGTCGTTACGTTGCCCACATATGTGAGGCCGACAACGGCAAACCCTTTCACCATCACCACCATCTGGTTTTAAAGGAGTGCAAAGGGCCATCAAAAAAAAAAAAAAAGAGGAAACAAATTTAGGTTAAGACATCTGATGAAAGTGTGTGTGTGTCATTTTACCAGATAGCGCGAATGGTTTTGATGTGTGCAATTCGTTTCCCTTTTTTTTCCCCTCAAATAAACAGGGCGTTCACCCGGGTATAACGAGGAGGAGGAGGTGGTGCTACGTCACCGATGATGTTAAAGAGAGAACTAGTTCTGGTACGCCGGTCAGTGGTGATGTGCGCCTTGTCCCTTTGCCGCCGTAAACCAGTTCTGCCGGTTCTCCCGGAGAATTGGGGATTAGAAGGAGCGGCCGAATAATGACCGAGCTTGATCTTTCAGAACGCCGAATAGCCGTGTAGCAGACGACAGCGGAGTAGCAGACATTTCTCTGGACCAATCAGCGAGCGTGATAGTTGTAGCGTCAGCGCGGGGTTCCAGGCAGATCATAGGCTGGTGCTGCTCTCCACCGCCGTTGCGCACGGTCACATTTTGCGGCATAGTTTGAATTCGATTTCTGCAATAATTACACCCTGTGGTGTGAATTACTTCGCATGCTGCATCGTACTGGCAACTTAACAGTTTTATAGGAAGAAAACAGGGTGTAAAAAATGACTTCTGTGGTATTTTTCAGTTCGACCATCAATACAAGCGACATCGTGCGGAACCGAAACCCGTGAACAGTTTTTTGCTTCACCAAGCACATAAACGCCTGCTATGCTTGCGTGAGCAGTAACTAATCAAGCTAAGAGCCTAGAAATGCGAGAAAAAAAAGCCTAGAAATGCGAGAAATCGTCAATTCCGACCTCACCCGGAAACGGCAAACGAAGAACGGGGTCTCAACCAGGCGCGAATCTAGGGGGAGGCCATTCAGAACAATGGCCGGAGTAGCGGTCGTTATAATGTTATGTTTCGGTTTCCTACTCGCTCAAAAACAAATAAATTCCGCTGATGTTTTCCAGACACTTTCATGAGGAAAGCCGCCTAAGGCACCTGGGTCCTTTCCGAGTCTGAACTTGCACTGCCATAGTCCTGCAGACCTGTATGGGCCATATGAGTACGTTCGATACCGAAACTAACTCACTGTGATCTCTCAAGAATGATTGTAACACTGCAACGTAAAACATTTGTACATTCACACAAACAGGGTCGCTGCACTTCGGAAAATATATATATTTCTCACTTTACTCTTCTTGCATCATTGCATCATACAAAATAAAAATTGCACGTCTTCGCTCCACCCGCACGCGCACGAGACGCAGAGACGTTTGGCGCGAAGATTCCCAGGCGGCAAGATGGATGTCCAATTCATCAAAACTCAGAAGGAAAAAGATGCCTTGCACGTGGACGGGTATAAGTACGTCCTCCAGCGCCACAATTTAATGTATTCCACGTGGAAATGCAAGGAGTACTGGACGATCAACTGCCCAGTTGTTGCTCGGACTGTGGAAGGGCAGCTGCAAGAGATCAGTGGTAGGTTTGAATACCCAGTACCTTTAACTGCACTAGGAAAACAGCACAATATTAGGTTTCATCAGCACTAGCAAAACAATTGCCAATCTGCTCAAGAGACTCTCTCATATTTATTTTTCCAAACCCTCGTGTTTGGTGACACCCCCAAATGTTTAAACCCCACGGGGACGGTTACTTCTGTTATGATGACACGCTGATAACTATATGTGTGTAATGATTACCCCCATGCATTGGGCTCTGGATAAACCAATGGATCATATTATAGCTTCCTTACGGCCTCTCCCGCACAAAATGAAGACTGCTTACAATTAACTAAATAAAGTGACAAATATACAAGCTTCAGATATGTTAGGAAACCGAAATGAAATTCCCCCCCCCCCCCCCAATGGTTTGTTTTACTCCATTTATTTGTGGGATGGCATACTTCAAATTGCTAGATTACTGGAAAGTGACATTTACTTTTTTTGTGACACGCTGTTTTTCTGCGTTCTCCTTGCGGACCCCAGTGGTCAGAAAACAGGTGCCCCAACGTGAAGTTCTTTCAACTGTCCCGAAACTGGTTCAGGTCTCGTGTGATTTAGCTTCATTAATCACAATCTATAACATGGGATGGCCCATCAGTCAAGAAAATAGCTAATTGCTGGTGTGCAAGGAAAGACCTATACGAACGTAAGATAAGAGTGTGTATACAGGAAACTATACAGAATGGAATACAAATCGATATACGTTGTGTACCGTATTTTCCAGTGTATAACACACACCACTTAAAATTTGCAGAAACTGACAGTTAAGTGTGTGATGCACAGTGATAGATAACGAACATCTATTTAATACACCTTCCAGTTCTTTGCTTTTGAGCGGGAGCTAGAGTGGAACAAGCCGGGTACAAGTATGGTGTATTATTTACTATCGCTATTATATTATTATCACACTTTAATGACCTACAATGTACTCCCTCTACTTTAAAGTAGGAATGTCTGCCACCTGAGTGATGATCTGGAGAACATGAGATCATGTGAAAACAGCAGGGTAGACGGGTATTCCAAAGATATCTGGGGCCCCTCAGCTGACTCATGTGCACTATGTCGCCGTCAGTGAGGAGCAATACCGGTGCAAAGGACAGCAACTATCCTTCCAGAACCGAATATGTAGTGTCCCTTTTTTCTTTGACATCTGCCTTGTCATAATCAGGTGCAGCACTGAAACTCTATGCATGCAAACTCCGGCTATAGGTCACCTGACATCTCCCAGAAAGGTTGAATTTTTGGAAAGGAACTGATATGCAGAGTGTCTTTTTCTTTGGTTCATCACAGATCTTTTATAAAAAAAAAGCTATGAGATTGGTAGGGATGCGGTTTTTGAAGTTGAGTTGTACGACCAGGCAGACGTCCTCTCGAAAATAGTATGTAGCTTCTAGGTGATTAATTACGTAAAATTCCCTAATTAACATATATCGATAACGTAACTCTTTAATGATGGGACTTAGGATAAAAGTGAGCATTCAGCGTCAGAAGCAATTCTCGATGAAAGCCATTCTACCTTCTAAAAGCATAAAGTGAGCACGTGTGTTAAAATATCCATCGCCAAACATTGGTATGCAGATGAGGCAAAGATGAAACTATTCACCTGAGAAGTGCATGTTCTTGGTCCCCGCAGCCTTATCAAGGCTGCAAAGTCTTGCCAGCACTTCAGCACTAGCTGAAATTGTCTCCATCGCTCCAAAGCATATGTGCCAAGGACATGCGTGGGGAAAATAGTAGTTGGTTGAAGTACACACTTGAGTGAAACGAAAACCCTTTTTCCCCAGCGCATCTGATTTATGTGCTTTTGCCTGATTCGCATAGCAATATTTGGCAATGGATATTTGAATGCACGCACTCGCTTCAGGGTTTTTAGAAGGTGGAACGATTTTCATTGAGTATTCTCTCTCACTCCGAAAGATCGCTTTTATCCTAAGTCCCCTAAATGAAGAGCTAATGAGGAAATTTTGGGTCATTAGTTATTCACTAGTTACAAGTTGGGACAAAAGTTTACGGAACACAATAACGATGTACTTTTTCTTCAATGCAACACCCTAGCGGCCGCCGGAACCCCGTGAGTTCACTGTTTCGGAGGGCTGGAAGAGTGCACTGTTAGCGATGCACAGTGGATATTCCGGTGTCGTTTGGGTGTGCCAGGGAAGTGGAAGGTACCACTGTGTGAAGCTAACAGTGCACCCTTCCATCCCTCCGAAACAGTGAACTCACCCGCCTCCGGCAGCAGCTGGGGTGTGGCACCGAAGGAAAAGTACGCTGCTCCGGTGTTCCATAAACTTTTGTCCCAAGCTGTACATACTGTCTTCCAGAGGACATCTGCCTTGATGTGAAACTGAATCGCGGCATCTCTGCTGATGTCATAGCTTTCTATAAAAAATCTAACAAATAAAGAAAGAACACCCTGTGTAGCACACACTCGTAGAAAACACACATTGTCTCTTTGCAACTCTTTCTCTCAACGTGTATAGCATGCACGTTATACACCAGAAAATATGGTATATCTTTAGCTGAAAGTCAGTTAAACACATACCTGAACTAGAACAACACTTCTCATACCATGAATTTTTATCTTCTAGGAGATCACAACCATGCTCCTGCCGTTGCCTGTGCAACGGAAGACAGGCTGCGGGCGAGGCTGAAAGACCGAGCACGGGAGGACCCTCACCTGCCTGCCCCTGACATTTACGAGCAGGAGCTTGTATCCCTGGACAGAGCACACGTAAGTAGTATTTCCACAGCATCACAAAAAGTGACATAAAAAATTCATGAGTCACACATCTTCTGTGATGCAAAATTCAAATACAACAGCAACAATTGCAGATACCAACACGAACAAAACGTGACCACTAGAAATACAGTAAGTACACACAGACATACCACAAAAACAATAATCACAGAACAATACCACAAATACGTACAAATAATACTACAAAAATTACATTCATCCCCACGCACAGACAGAATAGAGGCACAGAACAACAAAGAATGGTGAAGCAAAAAATGCAACCATGACATACAGAAATATGCAAGTGGAACTATCTTGGTGTTGTGACGTGTGCCCTTCACTTGCAGGTTGGTGATGACGTACTCCAGAGTCTGCCCTCCTACAACACCATACAGGGTATAATCTACCGTGAAAAGAGGAGGAACCAGCCACCCTTGCCACAAACTGCTGCAGATCTTCAGCTGAGTGGCCACTACAGTGAGACTGTGAACGGGAGGAGGTTTCTGCTCTTCAGTGAGGAGAACAATGGCCAATGTACGTTGTGCTTCTCCACTGAAGAGCACCTTCTTCTGCTTGCGGAGAGCCATGAGGTTTTCGTGGATGGCACATTCTTCACCTGTCCACATATTTTTGATCAAATACTGACTATTAGTGTGGACAAGGATGGCAAGCACCTAATTGTGGCTTTCTTCTTGATGCCGGGAAGGAGCCGGGACACCTACGAACGTGCGTTTCGACGGCTTTTGCAGGAAATGCAAGATCGAGACCTTGCATTATCCTTGGACCTGACGAGGAGCGACTTCGAGCAAGCGCTCATTGGTGCGTTGCAGGCTGTGTTCATGCCTGCCCGGCATAGGGGGTGCCATTTTCACTATGGACAGGCTGTATGGCGCAACGTGCAGGCTTGTGGGCTAGCAGCAACATACACACAAAATGAAAATATACGTGTATTTGTGAGAAAGACTGTAAGCCTGGCATTTGTGCCAGTTGCTTTTGTGCGCATGGCATGGGGCCTACTCAAGGCTACTGCTCCCCAGGTGCCTGGGATGGGGGCATTTGTAGCTTATTTTCAAAATACATGGATGGACGGCCAGTACCCTCCACCGATATGGAACCAACATGGGAACCGTGGTGCGCGGACCAATAATGCGACGGAATCGTGGCACAGGTATGAACTTCCTGCCCTTTCCACATTATAGAAATGCGGACAGCAGTTAGGACAGATAAAGACAGTGCTCAACGAGAATTCTGAAAGCAGCAGCTCGAAATTAAAATTCGAGATCACCTGCATAATATTTAAAATTCCACAACACATCAGTTGTTGGTATTTACACTTCATATGACATTAATGATGTCAATTGATAAAGATTATTTGTATGCAGACATTTTTGGTACAAAATTTTTGACAAAAAATATCATGTCAAGGCCGCAAGATACTATTTTACAAAATTGCAGGGCTTGAAAAATTTCTACTGGACTTCAACACAAGAAAGTATGCAATATTATTGCAGAAAGTGGAACACACTTAAAAATGAACTTCACCGCATAGCACGCTCTTAGCCAACCATCATCTCGAATGATGTCGTTATCTGCCCTGATTTGTTGAAAAGGGAAGGCGTACGCCTTTTTGTGACACTTATGCTGTTCATAATTGTCACAAAAAGGCATACTCCTCCAGTTTTCAAGAAATCAGGGCAGAGAACGATATCATTCGAGATGATGGTTGGCTAAGAGCGTGCTATGCGGTGAAGTTCATTTTTAAGAGTGAAGGACTAGCACAGAATTAATAGTGTGGCTACTACTAACTTGTGGCAAAGTCCTTTTGGCCTGTCACACATGTGCCATTGAATTTTAACGTAATACTGCTGACCATCTAATGGTGCCGCATTAGGTAACAGATTTTAATGTTTTATTAAACTATTGTGAGCATAAGAGCAATCATGCCCATAGCAATAAATGCCGTCTGATCCTCATGTCTCCCTTCACCACTAGCCAATGCCAGAGGTTCGAAAGTTTCGGAAAATGTCCCTGGCCTAGCTTTGTGGCCATGCTTTCTGTGCGAGGAATTCTAGGCATCCTCCATGTTGATTGTCTGATTTGCTGACTATTGTGTGTGCGTTGCGGCACCGGCGACTTCCAATACCATAAAGTGCATGCCATAACATGCTAAGCATATGCATATTAGTGCATGCAATCACCGCAGCACAGGCAAAAGATGCAGGCCTTTTGACATGCATAAACATAAAGTAACACACAACATGAAATATAAGCAACACAATTACACACTAACATAAAATAGAAAAACAAATGAAATTGAAATTTGCAATTTAGAATGATGCTTCAATTTCGAATTGGAATTTGGAACAAAATGCGAAATCATTGTAGAATCATGCAACATGAAAGTGTAAATGAAAGCATAATAATAAACCGACCGTACATTCTTATTACCTCATGGCTGTTGAGGAAACCCCTCACCACTGCAATATCCATGGCCTAACATGCTGCGGCTTATTGCAGGAAACTCAAGAGAGTGGTGGGAAAACCCCACCCAAACATCTATACATGCTTGGAGGCGCTCCGCCGCATCGAATCGCCACAACGTGTGGGGCTCCTTCAAGCAGCAAATGGTGCCACTCAACGACAACGAAAAAAAAAAAATGGCAGAAGAAAGATGCCGCAATCCTCCGCCTCGAAGAAAAACTCCAGGCAGGGGAGATTACGATGGATGCGTTCCTCAGGAAAGCCCAACGATACTGCGGGTTGTAGTTTTACAACAGCAACACATATTTATGTAAATAGTGCATCTGTAACCTATATAACTTTTATTAAACTTACAATCATTTTTGGTGCTATAGATAGATATAGATATGTAAATAGACCTGAGACACGGCAAAAACAAAGTTAATATGGAGCACAACAATAAGTGCAGAGACTGCACAGTATAAAAATGCAAGTTCACAGAATTCTCAAATTGGAGTTTACAACATGAAATCAGAATTAGAATGATGAATTTCAGACTTAAATTTAGAATTAGAATTTAGAATGTAAGATGAGAATTTTCAAATAAGAATTTGGATTTGCAATTTGGAATTTTGAAGATGAAATCAGAATTAGAATGATAAATTTCAGACTTAAATTTAGAATTAGAATTTAGAATGTAAAATGAGAATTTTCAAATAAGAATTTGGCTTTGCAATTTGGAATTTTGAAGATGAAATCAGAATTAGAATGATAAATTTCAGACTTAAATTTAGAATGTAAGATTAGAATTTTCAAATAAGAATTTGGCTTTGCAATTTTGAACAGGAAATGAGGATTAGAATGAAAGATTTCAAACTTTAATTTAGAATTGGAATTTACAATGCAAAAATGAGAATCTTGAACGTTTTCGTGGACGGCACGTTTTTCACCTGCCCACATATTTCTGACCAAATACTGACTATTAGTGTGGAAAAGGATGGCAAGCCCTCAAATGTGACTTTCTTCTTGATGCCGGGAAGGAGCCTGGACCAATGTGTGTTTCAACAGCTTCTGCTGGAAATGCAAGATCCAGACCTTGCACTATCCTTGGACTGGACGGGGAGCGACTGTGAACAGGCGTTCCCTGGTGCGTTGCAGGCTGCGTTTATGCCTGCCCGGCATAGGGGGTGCCATTTTCATTATGGGCAGGCTATATGGCTCAACGTGCAGGCCTGTGGACTAGTGGCAGCGTATACACAAAATATTTCAAACATAAAATCAGAATAAATTTCACGCTTTAATTTAGAAGTGGAATTTGGAATGTAAGATGAGAATTTGCAAAGAGTCCAGCTTTACAATTTGGAATTTTGAACATGAATTTAGAATTATGACAAATTTCACACTTTAATTTAGTATTGGAATTTAGAAAGTAACATGAGGATTTTTGATTAAGAATTTGGCTTTCCAATTTTGAATATGAAATCAGAATTAGAATGATAAATTTCAGACTTAAATTTAGAATTAGAATGTAGAATGTAAAATGAGAATTTTCAAATAAGAATTTGGCTTTGCAATTTGGAATTTTGAAGATGAAATCAGAATTAGAATGATAAATTTCAGACTTAAATTTAGAATGTAAGATTAGAATTTTCAAATAAGAATTTGGCTTTGCAATTTTGAACAGGAAATGAGGATTAGAATGAAAGATTTCAAACTTTAATTTAGAATTGGAATTTACAATGCAAAAATGAGAATCTTGAACGTTTTCGTGGACGGCACGTTTTTCACCTGCCCACATATTTCTGACCAAATACTGACTATTAGTGTGGAAAAGGATGGCAAGCCCTCAAATGTGACTTTCTTCTTGATGCCGGGAAGGAGCCTGGACCAATGTGTGTTTCAACAGCTTCTGCTGGAAATGCAAGATCCAGACCTTGCACTATCCTTGGACTGGACGGGGAGCGACTGTGAACAGGCGTTCCCTGGTGCGTTGCAGGCTGCGTTTATGCCTGCCCGGCATAGGGGGTGCCATTTTCATTATGGGCAGGCTATATGGCTCAACGTGCAGGCCTGTGGACTAGTGGCAGCGTATACACAAAATATTTCAAACATAAAATCATAATTAGAATAAATTTCACGCTTTAATTTAGAAGTGGAATTTGGAATGTAAGATGAGAATTTGCAAAGAGTCCAGCTTTACAATTTGGAATTTTGAACATGAATTTAGAATTATGACAAATTTCACACTTTAATTTAGTATTGGAATTTAGAAAGTAACATGAGGATTTTTGATTAAGAATTTGGCTTTCCAATTTTGAACATGAAATCAGAATCCGAATGATAAATTTCACACTTTAATTTAGAATGTAAAATGAGAATTTTCAAATAATAATTTGGCTTTGCAATATTGAATTTTGAAGATGAAATCAGAATTAGGATGATAAATTTCACACTTTAATGTAGAATGTAAAAATTAGAATTTTCAAGGTTTTTCGTGGAAGTTACGTTCCTTCACTTGTCCACGTATTTTTGACAAAATACTGACTATCAGTGCCAACAAGGATGGCAAGCCCTTAATCGTGACTTTGTTCTTGACGCCGTGAAGGAGCCGGGACACCTACGAACGTGTGTTTCGTCAGCTTCTGCAGGAAATGCAAGATCGAGACCTTGCATTATCCTTGGACGTGACGAGGAGCAACTTTGAACAGGCATTCATTTGTGCGTTGCAGGCTGTGTTTATGCCTGCCCGGCATAGGGGGTGCCATTTTCATTATGGGCAGGCAATGTGGCGCAGCGTGCAGGCCTGTGGACTAGCGGCAGCATACACACACAATAGCACAAAATGAAAATATAAATGTGTTTGTGAGACAGACTTAAGCCTGGTATTTGTGCCAGTTGCTTTTGTGCACATGGCATAGGGCCTACTGAAGGCTAGTGCACCCCAGGTGCCAGGGTTGAGGACTTTTGTAGCCTACTTCGAAAACACATGGATGCACGGGCAGTACTCTCTGTTAACATGGAACCAACATGGGAACCATGGTACATGGACAAATGATGCAACGGAATCGTGGCACAGGTATGAACTTCCTGCCCTTTCCACATTATAGAAATATGGTCAGCAACTAGGACAGATGTAGAGGGTGGCCAATGAGTATTCTGACAGCAACATCTCAATAAAATTCAAGATCACCTGCATAATATTTAAAATTCCACAACACACTAGTTGTCTATATTTACATCTCATATTAATTAATGACATTCACTGAACAAGATTATTTATATGAAAACATGATAATTTTTTAACACAATAATTTCATGTCGTGGGCTTCAGTTCATTTCAGAATTTGGCTCTGCAATTTGGAATTCTAAACATAAAATAAGAATTGTAATGGTAGATTTCACACTTAGGGGATGGAATTTAGAATGTAAAATGAGGATTTCCAATTCGGAGTTTACCTGTGCAATTTGGAATTTTGAACATAAAATCAAAATTCTAATGATACATTGCACACTTGAATTTAGAATTGGAATTCAGAATGCAAAATGTGAATTATTGATTTGTAATTCCACAGTATGCTCTTGTATAGCACCGTCCAGGCATCTACCGTAAAGAAAAAAGGGGAACCTCCCCCTTTTGGGCCATAGCCCAGATCAGTGTGCCAGCTCATGCTTGAACAGTCTTTATTCTAGGTTGTCCGTATAATTTTCAATTAGGGGTTTGGTACTTTGATATAGAAATGAAATTTCTAACAAAAAAGATAACTGTATTCAATAAGGGTTTACAATTGAGAATTTGGCTCTGCACATTGGAATTTTAAACATATGGGCGATTTCATTCAGATTCAGGCAGGGCCCTAACCTTTGGGTCTCCGATTTTTTCCATTATTTTTTACGAGATAGCCCCATCTGTGGCATGAACACTGGCGTTGATCCCAGGTTCCGAGATGACGCGGTAGGCGAGATATAAAATCAAGAGCGTAAGGGATGAAAACAATGGCTTCGCTCCGAAGCGATTTCTGCCCACTTTGAAGCGCTCTATTCCGGCGTTTGTAACGGCCACAACCTCCAGTCTTCCGCTACGTATTCACCATGCCATAGGCTCTGGGGCTGATTAATAATTCTTGTCTCCGACGAGCGAAACATTTTATAAAAAATCCGCGAAAAGACATCCCTGAATTTTACGCCCTTTCTGTACCCATATGGTTGCCGTTGTGATTTTAGCAAAACAATGAGCTACAAGTTGAACGAAAGCCTAATTTTCGCTCTGTTCAACAATGTGCAACGCAATTCTCTATCCTGTTTCGTTTCGATAAAATTTGCGCCGCAGCTGTCACAGGTACGAACATTTTGTCAAAGTTCGCGATGCACGTGCATAAAAAGGCCATGATGGATTTGTAAAAAAAAAAATTTAGGTTCAGGATGAATGCCTTAGCTTTCTTTTGACATACAATTCATGGTTGCTAAAGTCTTCTTGACTGAGTTACAGCGCTCACAAACTGCCATACTTCGCCACGCCCGAAGGACCGGCATACTTCGCCGTCACTTGCTGTTTTCAAGCATGTGCATTCACCAGAAGTTTATAAAAGCTGGTGCATGAGCCACAATACAGGTACCAGTTCATAGCGAATATATATTCACTTAGGAAGGATTCCACTTTGCAGAAAAGTGAAGGAAAAGCGGTAAAGAGCGGAACAAGGAATGACAACAACAGCGAGTAATTTCCCACCTTTTATTCAAAAAGAACAGTGCCTTAAAAAATGCATTAACGCGTGGTCGTCACTTCATGCATAGTTCTTGCAAGGAAAACATCCTCGTGTGCACTTCTGTCAGCTTTGTACAAACGGGACATGAACGAAGGCCAGGTACTGGCCGCATCGACGATCGGTCGTTTCGATTCCCTGAGTGCTGCCGCTTCATCTGAAGCGAAGTGCAAGATATGCGTTTGCGTGTCCTCGTTCTGTCAGCACCGAAATGAGGTCCTGAGCCCGACCGAATTACGTCCGTTGCTTGAGACTGCATGTTGTACACACTTGCTGCGTATTTAAGTGAGCCCCCTACTTCATCACACGCATTTTTCCCGTGTCCAATCGTGGCCCATACTGTCCATGTCCACTATTGGCAGAGAAGCCAAGTATCTCTCTTCATGTGCGTTGCAACGGCAAAATCTGACACCGTTAGCCTGGCAACGGCAAGCGACGACCTGCGCCATGATACAGTGCACGCGCTTTTTGCGTTGAAGAGAATATTGGACACCCTTGATGACATGCTGCCGGTGTTCTCACACGTCGTCTGTGTGTCTGAACAGGTATCAGTTACACGAGATGCGGCGTAACACACTGCTGACACTCTGGATATTTTCAGCGAGTGGACATGGGAAGAATGCCTGTGATGAAGGAGGGGCAGCAAGTGTGTACAATATGCGGTCTCAAGCAACGGACGTAATTCGGTCGGGCTCATGACCTCATTTCGTTGCTGACAGAACGAGGACACGGAAACGCATATCTTGCACTTCCCTTCACATGAAGTGGCAGCATTCAGGGAATCGAAACAGACCGAATGGTCGTCGCTGCGGCCAGTACCCAGCATTCGTTCATGTCACGTTTGGTACAAAGCTGACAGAAGCGCATACGAGGATGTTTTCCTTGCGAGAACAATGTGTGACGTGACGACCACGCGTTAATGCATTTTTTAAGGCATTGTTCTCTTTGAATAAAAGGTGGGAAATTACGCGCTCTTGTTGTCATTCCTTGTTCCTCTCTCTACCGCTTTTCCTTCACTTTTCTGCAAAGTGGAATCCTAAGTGGGATCAAAGTGGAATCCTTCCTAAGTGAATATATATTCGCTATGAACTGGTACCTGTATTGTGGCTCATGCACCAGCTTTTATAAACTTCTGGTGAATGCACATGCTTGAAAACAGCAAGTGACGGCGAAGTATGCCGGTCCGTCGGGCATGGCGAAGTATGGCAGTTTGTGAGCGCTGTAACTCAGTCAAGAAGCTTTTAGCAACCATGAATTGTACGTCAAAAGAAAGGTAAGGCATTCATCCTGAACCTAATTTTTTTTTACAAATCCATCATGGCCTTTTTATGCACGTGCATCGCGAACTTTGACAAAATGTTCGTACCTGTGACAGCTGCGGCGCAAATTTTATCGAAACGAAACAGGATAGAGAATTGTGTTGCACATTGTTGAACAGAGCGAAAATTAGGCTTTCATTCAACTTGTAGCTCACTGTTTTGCTAAAATCACGACGGCAACCATATGGGTACAGAAAGGGCGTAAAATTCAGTAGGGATGTCTTTTCGCGGATTTTTTATAAAATGTTTCGCTCGTCGGAGACATGAATTACTAATCAGCCCCAGAGCCTATGGCATGGCGAATACGTAGCGGAAGACTGGAGGTTGTGGCCGTTACAGACGCCGGAATAGAGCGCTTCAAAGTGAGCAGAAATCGCTTCGGAGCGAAGACGTTGTTTTCACCCCTTACGCTCTTGATTTTATTTCTCGCCTACCACGTCATCTCGGAACCTGGGATCAACGCCAGTGTTCATGCCACAGATGGGGCTATCTCGTAAAAAATAATGGAAAAAATCGGAGAGCCAAAGGTTAGGGCCCTGCCTGAATCTGAATGAAATCGCCCACTATACAATATGGATTCCAATGAGAAATTTTGCACGTCCATTTAAAATTGGAATTTAGAGTGTAATATGAGAATTTTCAGTGTATTTGTCTATAGATTTAGGCATTTGTCTATAGACAACACTGACAACCCAAGAACAAGAAATGCGTAATGCCTTGTTAACACTTCGAAGCAGCCGGGAGGCCTATGAGCAAGCATTTGGAGGCTTTGAGCAGAAAATGCGAGAGAAATCTTCAATAGCTTTGGGCTTCAAATAGATGCACTGTGGGCAGTGTTTATGCCTGGCCGACACAAGGTGTGCCATTCTAATTTTCACTGCAGCACAGGCAAAAGATGCAGGGCTTTTGACATGCATAAACATAAAGTAACACACAACATAAAATATAAGCAACACAATTACACACTAACATCAAATACAAAAACAAACGAAATTGAAATTTGCAATTTAGAATGATGCTTCAATTTAGAATTGGGATTTCGAACAAAATGAAAATCATTGTAGAATTTGACACTGCTTTTTGAAGTAAAAATTATACTTAAGATAAGAATTTCTAATTAGAAATTTTACTCTTCAATTTAGAATTGTATGGCATGTTCTTGTACAACACTGTCCAAGCCATAATGTAATGTGAAAAAGGTCACAGGCTGCAGCAGACAATGGACTCAGTGGTTACTATGGTGAGACTGAACAGGAGGAGGTTCCTGGAGCGCAATGGGCAACACAAAACTGTGCTTCACTAGTGAAGAACACTTTCTCCTGCTTGCAGAGACCAGAGTGTGTTTCGTGGATGGGACTTTCCTACTTGTCCACAGACTGTTCATTAAATACTGACAATAAGTCTGGACAGAAACAATGAGCAACTTGTACTCAAGAATTCTGTAATGAACTGAGCTGTATATTGGGGGAGCTATGCAGCATGATGCTCCTCGTTGTCCCTTTCCTTCAACATTGTCCAGGAAAGCTGTGGTTGGGAAACCATGTGTAGTCATAGATTGGTGCAAGGCAATACGTAATATCTCATTGTGACTGCATTACAGCTGCAGATTACTTGCGAGAGTGCTGCTGCAGGTAGGCCGACTTCTTCTATGTTGTGTTAGCGCCTCGGTCCCTGCTCCTCAAAGTAAAGGAAAAGTCACTCCTGCATATTTTACACCAACTTGTTTGCGTCCTTTCATTTTCATTCAATGAAAACAAAGACCAACTCATCTAGACCTGGCAGCTGTTCAAGAGCACAACATGACATTGTTTTCTGCACCTCTTAATTATGGTAGCATTTGGAGCATGGTAGCATTTGGATGAATGCTTTAATGCATGTATTGTGTATGACTTTGGTTTTGATTTGGTATGAACTGGGATTTTCTGGCACAAAGACATCACAGATCCAAATGTGCCAGACCGGGTATATTGCTCAGTTGTCTAAGGTCAGTTGGATTGGTTTGTTGTCCATAGCATTGTCTCACTGGGTGTGGGTCCACCTCAGGTAATGCTCCATAGTGAGCAATGTATGGTCAACTTTCAAACCACTGTCAGTAGCAATTGTTGCCTGAGCAAATTACGGCACTGTTATTGAGGGGTAGAATTTCAGACACCAGCTAGTTGAAGGAGTCGCTAGCAGCACTGTGTATCACTCACAGCCTGAGAGGACTGGTACAAAAAGTAATTGTTACCGACAGACCACAGGTTGTAGACAAAGATGTTTTCTGCGACTAATGAGCAGTGGTCACCTGCAACAGCTCCTCAGTTCCAGTTTCAAGCCAAGATGAGGGACCTGAACTCATTGGTGTCAGCAGGCCACGTACTATGGACTTGTGGTATCTTGTTTCTGGTGTAAAGGATAC
The DNA here is from genome assembly GCF_037126465.1 of Ornithodoros turicata. Lineage (NCBI taxonomy): Eukaryota > Metazoa > Arthropoda > Arachnida > Ixodida > Argasidae > Ornithodoros > Ornithodoros turicata. The sequence goes on from NW_026999389.1 coordinate 125,807, forward strand.
AACACATAAGTTGAAGCAACAGAAGGCATAGATACTTAAGCTACGTAGCTGTATTCACTCACTAGGTCACCCATCCATATTTTTGTATGTGTACTGAGGAAACATGGCTCATCTTGCCTTTAGCTATGCCATCAACATCAGGTGAAATGTTTATTTATCTCCTGCTTAACAATATGCTTTAGAAGGCGAGCACTACAGTAATGCACACGATAATAAAAATTCAACTCAAATAACCTTCACCTAAGGCAGCAGAAAACAAAAAATGTTGAAAAATTCGGGACTTACGGGTAGAAAATGAAGCTTCAACACTGGCTTGACACAACACAACATTTAATAACAGAAGTCTCGTCTCTCATACGAGACACATCATCAGTGCAGTCACAGGGCAGAACGCAAGGAAGGACCATACAGGCTACTTAAAAACATCAGTGTACAATTTGGGAAGTGGGCCCGCAGTTACTATTGTAGATGGTCTTATCACTCCTTATGTGCCATAGGTCCCCATAGGCCCTCCTTCTATTTTTCAGGTCAGAGTACTGTCAAAATCAAAACTGTGACTGTTTCTCCAAAAATGTTCAAAAAGTTTGGTCTTTTATTTAATCGTGTGTGTGGCCTTTTCTACACCTCGTGCTTCTCTATCGTCTGGTCTAGCAAAATGTATGAGACACCAAAGCCACGACAATTCAACTTATATTTGACACAACTTTGGAAATCAGGGTTGACCAGCTGTTCTGGCTTTGAAACGAGATCATGGAGTCTGGTATGAGGTTTAAAAGCTGTCCTCAGTCCCAAAGGGCACGACAGATAGATTCTAAAATACCCTTCACATAAGGGATGACGTCTTGAACATCTTTGTTCCCATCCTGCTGCTTGTCTTTGCATGAGCGTTTGCGTGTGGAGTCAATGAAATGATCATGACCATAAAGATTTCGCTGATTCGTTAACGATTCCAGCACTCACGGTCGAAACAGAAGCACACGACTCAAGGAGCGCAGACGAGGTGTAGGAAGGGCCACAAACACAAATTTGATTTCAACAACGCTGTGACCCTAAGGTGAGAACACAGGTGGGGACCACGAAAATCCTTTGAACCGTGGCACATAAGAAGCGATACAACTGTCTGCAACAGCAACTGTGGGCCCATTTCTCGAATTGTACTCTGACCCTTTTGAGTAGCCTCTCTGGCCTTTCCCTGGATTCTGCCTGTGGCTGCATTGATGATGTCTCTCGTATGAAAGATGAAACGTCTATTATGAAATGTTTTCTGTTGTGTCAATCCAGTGCCGAACTTTTACTTTCTAGCTAGTAGAAGTGGACAACATGCCGCATTCGGCAGCTTACTGCAATTTAAAATATATATTATTTCATTTTCATTTTCGACGGCTGCCAAGCTGCTGGAATCCCAAGTGATTCCACTTGAGAAACAAAAGGGAAGCATTTTGGTTTTCAAGTGAATTCTACTTGGGTTCCAACATATATTTCTACGTACGTGGAAAAAATGAATTTTTTTGGCAGTTGGACCTAAAACGATATTGCTCGATTCGTCTCAAGTGTTTGGTGCAGGAGCTTCCCCTACCCACTAGATTAGTGTTATGGGATTGGTGCTTAACTGATCAGTGTGCCGGATACATCATGCCACTAGATTCCCCGGATCATAGAGCACGAAATTTAAAATGCCCACGAATTTCGTTATTTCTCTTACACGAGGACGAAAACAACTTGGCAGTAATAGAAATTAACGATGGAAGATGAAAGTCACTGAAAAGGTTAGCCAGCTGTAGGACTGGAACCCACATCTTCTGGATTACCAGATTACCTGGATTACTCATCTCAGTAATAGAAACTGTTGACATAAATGAAGAGTTCACAATATTTCTGTGTAAACCAAGATCTATTATAAGTATACCTAGCTATACAGGGTGTTTATATTTGGCCTTTAGAGAATTATTATAAAAAAGTCGTGAGAGCAGCAAGGATGTCGTTTTTCCAGTTCAGTTCTACGCCCAGCCAGACATCCTCTCAAAGAAAGTGCACAACTACAAGATGACTAATTACCTAAAATTCATTAATCAACTTTTTAATTATGGGATTTCGGACAAAAGCAAGATGGCAGATTGAGAGACTATCCTCGTTGCAAGCCATTTCAAACTAGGAAAAAAAAAAACTGAAACACACATGTACGTTAAAATATCCATCCCTGAACTTTGATATGACAATGAGCAGAAACTGAAAACGAGGCGACCGTTAACGCAGGGAGTACAAAACACGTGAGAGGGCCATGTGCTTTAGAGCAATGGAGATGATTGGAGTAGGTGTCGCTCGACTGGCCAGATAAGCTGCTTTCTGTCCAGATAAGCCTCCATCGGCGAGGGCGATGCTCCCCGCCAAGCTTTTTCGGTTTAGGCTCATTTGCATATAAAAATTTTGGGATGCATATTGTAACACACGTGCATATTTCAGCATTTTAAAGCATGTGGAATAGCATTCAACGAAGATAGCCTCTCAATATGCTATCCTGGCCGTAGAACTCAACAGCAAAATACAACATCTATACTGCTCTCATAGCTTTTTATAAAAAATCTGTACATGCTAAAAATAAACGCCCTGTATTCTTCAGTATTTACGTTTTGACCAACCGACATGTCCTTGGATGACATCGACAAGTTTAAACCCATTTAAGTAAAAATCATATTGGTACTCTAAGGGTAAGAAAACAGAAACATATACTACCTTTTGCATTTTAGGAAGTACAGGTATCGTAATTCAGCAACAACAAACATTGGAATTTAAAACAATATTACTCACAGCTTATCTTGAGAAATTCTTGTTAGATACTGTTACTGTTGTTAACAACAGTTTTGACGTTCTGGGTGACACACTAACACATTTGTATAGCCATTCTAACGAGGTAGACAAGTATCCGGACACACATACTAAAAAAAGCCAAGGTTGTTCCCATATAGAAGAGTGGTGACTGAAATGATTAGCATAATTACGGGCCCATGTCTGTACTATCCGTACTTAACACAGTCTTTTAAAAACCTGTTAGTGCTAGGGTTAATTCTTTTCAGAAAAGTTTCAGATTCTTCCTTCCGAACAACATGGCTTTCGAGCAAAGCAATCCACTTCTCCCGCTGTGGTAATTGTCACAAAATTTCTTAATGACGTGTTAAAAGATCCTTGACCTTGTAACCTTAGTTGCTGGCATCTCTATATACTAAAAAAAGCATTTGACACAATAAAACACGAGATCTTGTTGACAAAAATGGCTTCCATGGCCATGCCTTAGAGTTTTTCAGCAGTTACCTGTCTTCACTAACACAAGCAGCCGTACATAACAATGTCCCATCCCAGCCTCTGTGTACCTCTGTAAGAGTCCCACAGAACTCAGGTTGGGGACCAATATTACTTTCCTTTATACAATTATGATCTTCAGAGGGGTTCAAAAATTCCAAATGTAGAATGTACGCTGATGACATCAATTTCTTTATGCCTGGCGCAAGTGTCGCACAAATTCGATAGCACGCTGAAGATAATTCAGAATTATGCTGATGAGTGGTTCAGATCAAACAAAATTATGTTAAACATAAATGAAACTCGTGCAATTGTTTTTCGTAGTACATTATCTAAATTCGAAGGTTTACAGTTAGTCTTGCTGTTCACGGTAAACTTATACTGCAGGCTGATGAAATCACCTCAGTGTAATTATGGACGAACATCTTCAGAATCCTGGGGCCACAGTGTACAGCCCTATGTCGAACCTATTCTTAGGTTACAGAAAAGATGTCTACCCCAAGAACACAGAAACGTCCTGCGATTGTCCCCAGGATATCAACCCCGGACGACGATGACATCCTCAGGAAGTTATAAACTGGTCCTCCCAGTGTTACCTCCGTGTTAAAGTGGGACTCCCGGTCATATCACCTGCACATCCTCAGGGTGTCAACCTGGAACACTCGCAGGACCTTGTGAGGACGACTTCACCTGCACCTCATTTTTCTGCGTATAACTTACAAGGTATATTTAAACAGGTAGCGTAACTCCCATAGGCCCCTGTGTCTTCAGAATGACGCCATGATAGAGACGGTCAGCGCCATCCATCCGTTGAGCGGACTACTACGATTGTAAATAAATGACGTCAGCACTATGAATAATAAGTAGTGCATAATTAGCCATGGCACGTTTATATTCGCGCACTTTGTTTGTGTTGTATACCCTTTCCCTCACCCAAGCAACAACACCAGACGAGAATACCGAAAAATAAATCACATCAGGTTTAATTAAACATATCAATTCGAAATCCATAAGAGTTACCACAGATTTATACAATTCCAGACTGAAGGGCATCGTGATGACCACACAGAAATTAGGAAGATTCACTTAAGTTACATTTCTCTCCTAGAGCTACACGTACACGTAGTGATTAGACGTTTGCATCGTTGGTGCGCAGCTGATTCCTGCTAACACTCACGCTATCATGGCCGCTCGTCCCATGACGAAATTTTTTTTCGTGGGGCCAGCAACAGGGGATGCATTGTATTTATCTGTTCACACAGGTGGTTCTTGGTCTAGAGCTTCGAGATGTGAACGTCGTTTGCTGTTTAACCCAAAAGGTGCACCAACTCAGTATTACAATGCACGGATCAGCACGGATACAGAATGCACGGATAAACATGCCCACTGTGACACATGCGCAAAAGGAGCAGGACACCGAAATGTACTCGGGTGGTAGATGATTTCGTATATGTGCACGAGCAGGGAAACAGAAAGATTTTTCTACATTGAAATTATGAATAACCTATTAGTACACACACAAGCCACGCCCATGTTGTAAAGTTTTTGTGTTTACGACCGTACCTCTACTGTCAACACCCAGGATCGCTCGTGCCTCTTGCTGGTGGCTTTGCCGATAGGTCTGATTTGGTATTTTCGCTTGTTTACGCTACCAGTTTAGATATACCTTGTAACTTATACGACATACGATAACTTCTCTTTTTCCATACATCTCGTTTAGCTTCCGCAATACAATCTCGCTGTTTGTTTCTAGTACAATTCATAACGGACAACGAGCGCAGCGGTTTAAACAGAAAGCAGAGAGAAATATAAAAGACGCAAAAAACAATCTTGTCAGAGGTACGAAGTCCGAGAAACCCTGTATCGCGAACTGTAGGATGGGACAAGCGTTAGCTTGCCCACATCACGCTTTAAAAATAGACCACAAAACAGCACCTTGTATTGCCAACTGTAGGACGGGACAAGCGTAAGCTTGCCCACATAACGCTTCAAAACTAAAGCGCCACCTGTGGCACGCAAGGGCTCACTCCGAAAGGTACTAGAATTCTCTTCCGCAGCCAAAACAGACACGGCTTATTGCTTACAACGCGATCCTCCCTACGTACGAGAGTCCTGCTCGCCTGTGACACAAAACGAAGGGTGAGTTATCCATGTTTCTTTCGATTACGCAAAGAAGGAATACTCAAAGTGAGGAATTGAATGAAGTATTCGGTAAACATCAATGCAAAGGCTATGTTTCTTACTCCTTTTGGTTTGAGACGTTCAGGTAGGAGCTTTGAAAGTCAAAAGCAATGGGACAGAATCGCGCGTTTCTCTCCATTCCACGAGCAATGCGCTCCATTTATCATAGACAGTCATCCTTTTTAGATGCAGAGAATTTTACCCTGGACCACCCTTTATTTCAGAAAAATGTCAATCAGGTCCCAAGATCGGCCCAAAAAGAAAACAAATTTGTTTACAAAGTCTGAACAGGTAAACTAAACAAAGTAATATTTCTCGTCCCCCTAGCTACCCACAGGTACGGGCACAGGACGTACCTGAATGACTCTTCACGGACAGTCCGAGAGTGTTATCCTCAGGACGCCCTGAGGATAACCTCGAAGGACGGGGACACGATGACACTGTGGGGACGTCCTGAGGACCGCGTGTGTTCTTTGGGTATGAATCATGGCTCTTACGAACAACTACAGTCCCTCAGTTCTAGAGTTGATTACGTTGTTAAACAATGTACAGTTCCTCACGCATAGTATTGCTAATTGTAGTTTTCCATTTTCAGTTCACTTGTTACATCCTAAACTGAGATTGACCAGGGAGAAGGATTTAGAGAACTCCAATCTTAGGAAGATCAGTAATGCATATGGTCGTATGTCTGCAGCATTTCAAGGAATCTCAAGGAGAAGATATAGAATTCTGCAGACACAAATAGAGTGCATAACATTAAACCTGTCCTCACTAGGCTCTGTGTTTTGAGTGGCTCCATTAGATTTGTCCAAATCAGGTAACGCATTCGTCACAAGAGTGTATAAGTGTTTTAGTGCCATCGCTGTTTTCTAGTTGTGTCATTGTTCTGGAGTTCTTTTCACATTGTTGCAAGCAGATTTGCACCAGGATAGCATGCTGCTACACTGTCAAGGCCAATAGAAACTTACATATGCTGCTACACTTACAAGGCCAATGTTACATAAACAATGGAAATTGAGGGGGTGGGGGTGGTCAGGATATTCTGACCCCCCCTCTAGATCCTAAAGACTGTTAATGTATATTATAGCATCAGACCCATTACCAGCATATTGGTACAGGTTTGCAGGTGTCCATTAATTATATATGTTCTATATTTAATTAAGCAGGCAATCCAATTCAATTCATAGGTAGGGCGCATGGGTAGGACACTGTGGGACGTTTGAAAGAAAGAAAGAAAGAAAGAAGAGGAAAACAGCTGTATCACTAGTTCGCGTGCTTCCTCCAATAGGAAGCCATCCCTGAAATGGTCCTGTGCGAGGTTCGCTACTGACACAGCCACAATAAAGATAAAACAGAGATTTATGGCATGCGTGCAGTTCAAAAATTAGCTATAGGGTCATCTGTGCAATACCTATGTAACACTTATGGATGGAGGCAGGTTACAAGTTTACATAATATGCTTTCCCACCCTGCTGCAAGAGTATAGAGGAGGATTCGGGATACTTGAAGGGACGAATGACAGGTGTAAAAAGAAACGAAGACACGAAGTGTAATAGTTGTTAGACACAGCTAAACGCCGCACAAGCAATCTGTGATACACGAAAGGGGGAAAACTTGGCAATGTTATGTGTCAAGGTCAACCGCATGAGAAATGAATACATATGCGGTAATTCGCTACGTTTTTATATGCTCCTACTCGCCATATTAGGTTGAGGAAACACAACCAGATATAACTACCACTAGTTCAAACAACTCCGAGAAAACAGGTGCTCACGCTAGCAATCGCTCCGTTCCTGACGTCAGCACCTCTTTTCCTTGAGTTGCTTGAAGTCCTTCATTTTTGGGCGTTTGAGGCTTACTTGTTTGTGTCCTCCCTAACTGTGGTCTGCCTCGACAATTCTCGTTGTTTACGTCCTCGGCTCGGTACAGACATCATGAATTCATGATACCATCCGATAGCCTCGTCTCCGTTGCTTTCCGCCTTCCTCCATGCTTTCCGCTGAGGGACCTGTAGGTCGGTGTATTCATACGCGACATTTCAGTTTGCCAATATTTCGATGATACCAGCTACAAACTTGAAGAAGCACGATAAATGCGAGGCAGAACATCGCAAAATGCCCCAGTCTTTATTGCCACCCACATAAAACACTGCGTTGTTCACCCAATGTAACACAGCATAGCGTACACATAAGCCTAACTATGATTTATTTTGAAAGTGTGGATTTCAAAGGGATTAATTTTTCGGCGGTTTATTTCAGCGGATGGATTTCGGTGACTGGAATTTTAAGCGTGTGTTTTTCAATTACTTATTTTTAATGGTGTAAAACAGCGTACACCCATCCGTAACTCTGCACGAAAATCACTGCTATGATAGGTAATCGATCTTGATTTCGTATTTGAACACCAAGGCATTCGTCACGAATGTTCGTAGATCACAGTGAATGAACGGCTGCGACGCGCATGAGGGGCAGCTAGCATAACCACACATAATTTGATTAACGGCATATCAGAAATGTACAAGTTACGGCAATGCACTGCACAATGAAACGCCGCTAACGTACTGAGTGACTCGTAAATGTTGTACGTAATACACTTAACGTGATAAACCTGCATTACTTCCTTCAGTCACAAAAAAGTAATCAAACTTGTCTTACCGATCACCTGCAGTACGTCGGAAAGAGTGCAGACTTCCTCTCTGACGATTTCTGCGTCTTTTGGAGGTGCAGGGATTCTATGTCATGTTCGTCTTCCCGCTGTTGTGATGATGAGGTGGATGTGCCATTCCGTTCTCACATTAGCAGTTCGCCACAATCTAAATCTAAAGCATTCAAAACTCTCAAACTACCCCCTAGCGTCTGCGTGCACAACGGTTGCAGTCCGAGAGAACACGCGTGGCCGGACAGACGCGATGTCTCCGATGTCTCCTGTCGTTTTTCTCTTTCCTCCGTTCGGCTGCTTCCGTTGAGCGGTTCGCGCGTTCGGATGCTCGCTCCTCAGTCAAATGACTCTCGCCCAATCAGCGCAAAGGAAACTGACGCCAGTTTTTTAGACCAATGAGCATCCGAATATTTATACATATATTGCGCAGCCAATCAGAGATCGTTAGCGTACGCGCGCCGGTGGCGACATTATTTTGGAGGCGGTGCGTTTCGCTTTAGAGCCGGCGGCTGCCACTACGTCTTCAAATGCGGCCATGATAAAGACCGTCAGCGCCATCCATCCGTTGCGGGGCAAACTACAAATTCCGTCCTAATGACGTCACCTGGTACGTCACCATTACATATAGCGCCTGCCGGGCGCTCGCGCTGCGCGTTCGTTCCATCGCGATGTCGAGCCGCGGAATATCAGAGCCGCTGTTGAAAGCAAATCCAAGCGCAAAAACTCATAAGCAATTTGTAAACAGAGAGAATCCACAATAGCGACATGCGTGCAACAAAGGACACAGGAGACCAGGTGGGGGCTTGCTTTCTTTTATCACAGGTAAATTCGCCATCCCGTTGTAAACAGTATAAATACCCACATGAGACAATTGATGTTCTGAGGCTGGAACGCAGTCACTTTTCAGTGACTTCCATCTTTCATCATAAATACCCACGACAGAATAATGTGCAAAATAACCAGTATGACAGACCATGTACTGAATAAGCACGAAAGGATAATGTACAAATTCCAGCAAACACAGGTGGGGCCCAGGACCTTAATGTCCAATGCATGCTGCTATAGCTGTCCTCATGCACATCTGGAACGTTCCACATATCCCTCGTACAAAGAAGGTGGAAGTGAACATATTTGCACTTGAAGATCACATTATATGATGTTTGCATACTGTGTGGGGCTATGTCTGCCCACAGTTTTTGGCACTGTAACGAATTCTATGGGGGAATAAGAAGACACAAGTCCATTAGCTCAGTTTAGAAGTCTGTGATACTTTATCTTGCAAAACAGCCACAATAGTGTCAGCTTCCAGCAACGACAACCTTGTTCAGTGTGTACACACCCTGCTGATGACTACTTCTATGCTTTGATTACAACAGCATTTTTGTATTAAAGGCATGTCAAAGCATCGACAATGTTCTGTGCTTCTGCTATTTTGTGCACATTTTGCCATGTGGTGTAGATTTGCAAGCTGCACAAGGTGCTTAGCCCTGCACATAACTGCGCCTACATACTTGCACACAACTACTGAACTCAGCGCAGGATTCAAAATATAAAATTACGTGCTAGGGATCTATGTACACAGGTATACACTTAATACGTATCAAAGAATAGGCAAACTGCTAAGGATTAAAAATAGAGGTATCTATGTACACAGGGGTACATACACTACTGAACTCTGCATGGCTGTCAAAATACAAATAGCACAGTAAGGAGCTATGTGCAAAAGTGCACTTTGACAAATCGTATGCTACACAGGAATGAAATAATTACAAGAGATCATGTGTAATCTAGGTTACAACTGAAAGCACTGGATAGACAACAGAATCATGCATATCCCTTTGCATGGAAAGAAAATTTCTGGTTACATCACAACAACGTGCAGAGATTACCAACTTAGTCTCGATGCCTGCTGCAGGTCCTTCTGACGTAACGTACTACTTCGTAGTTCCTCATTCCTTTCTCGTGCAAACCAGAACAGTCGTACCCTCAGAAAAAAGTGAAATAGATCATCATACACCGATGAAGAACACAAACTCAATGTCTTTGGCACAAGTGTGTCCAACGCTTCACACAGCTTGGACCTGACCCCTTGGGAGGTGAGGAATGTCTTGACGTTGGCTTTGAAGGTTTCCTCACACGCACCCACTAGCTGACTACTGTCCTGAAATGTGGCATTCCTCCGAGGAATGTCCCAAGTTGGACTTGGTGGTTTGAAATTGAAAAGACGACGATGACGAAGAAAACGGCTGTGAACAGTCACAAAGTAGCCCGCCATACACAAAGTGCACAATCAACGTACCGCAAACTCGTAGCTAACAACATGGAGAGCGACAGGAAGCGGAAGAGTACTCGGCTCTGTCTATAATCTTATGTATTACTGGCAGACAACGCGATTTGCTATATTAAAAACATGCATATTGCATTAGTACAGACATTATTCGCGCCTCCGATTAAGTTATTTTTGTTTACCTTCGTAGTTTCTCCGTCAACAACCACGCTCGCATGTGTATTATGGTGAGCTAGAATGACTGGTGTGCTTACCGGCCTATCCAATGCATGGGAACGCTTGGTCGCGGCCATGGCACCCGACCACGTGCGATTGTTTACATTACGCTGAAGCTCGCTGCGCGCCTTGCGGAAGGATTTTTGTGGGGATCCGAGGTACTCTTCTGTTTTGTATCACATGCCCTTTCCGTGAAATGCAGAGCTTCGCACCGCGCCGGCCGAGAAACGGAACAGTGTCGATGGATGGTTTATCAAGGGCATCACGAGCTCAGTGCAAGGTCGTTGCTTGCTGAGGTTATCTCTCATTCTTCTAATCTCTCGCAATTGATAATTTGTTGCTTACAACAATGATCATAAGCGATTCAACAGTGGTCGGTCTGTGCATATCGCAGTATTCTCGCTCAGACTTGAGGGATCTTTGCGCTTCGGGGAACCCTTCCAGTAGCATTGGCAATGCGTTGGGCGTTCGCTCGCTGCGCGTGCACAATCTATAAGCAACTTGTACAACTTGTACCCCGCCGAAACGCTGATAGCCTCCTCAGCCGGAATCGAATCCACAACCTGACGCCAAGCAATTGAGGGTTTTAGTAAGGTGGCCTCCATAAATCACTGATTGTAAAGTACGCGTAGACTTGGTTAGACGATGTGCAATGGCTATTCCTTGCAATTTAACTGTGCTTGTTTCATCGCATTCGAAATCGGCTATCGCATAAGGACCGCGTCCAGGCACAAGTATGCCAGGATTGTGTATCGCAGGCGCGAAGGCAAGAGAAGGGCCACTGAAGGACCTCACAGTATGACCCGAGAGAGCATGGTTTCAATAGAGAAATCAGCAGCAACAAATCGTTGGATGTTATATTTTCTAATTTCACACAGTTTTCAGAAACCGTTTCTCTCAGTGATTCACAGGTTAGAGCGCAGCGTCGGACCCGTGCGCATTGCAAGAATTATCGAACCTGGTCAGAGTTTGTGATGCGTATTCTTTCGCGTTTTATTAGGCCGGTAAGTGGCCGGGATAAGTAGGGAAGCGCACCAAGTGTGCGGATAAACAGTTTTCGACAGTTTAATCAGGGGTCAGAGAAACCCTCGTCGCTTCGGACACTGACCGGGTGACAAACGTTGGACCGCACAGTGCTTTAGAGACGATTGCCTCATCAAATACCGCGATCATATGTACTAAACCGCGTTGTATTTGATGCGATAAAAATTACATCTAAGCATGCGACATTATCTTCACTTGTTACCCCTTAACGATAAGCCACCCGTCGTTTCGTTTGCTTTTCTATTCATCCTGTTCTGAACCCCTTAACTGGTGTACGTACAAGTGGAAAGAACTTCGGTGATAATGTGCCTGCTGTTCACAGTCACATCATACTGCTGGTTGATCGCTATTTGCAAGAAATGAGACTCCATGCAAGAACCGAAGGAAGTGTGTTTGGGGAACCCACTCATTGTTTTGGCCCGTACAGCCTGTATGTGTACATCTCGGGCTTTTTTTATTGTACACACCATCAAATAAGGCCAATAAAATTTCTTTATATATAACTGGTTTGTTGAATCCCAGTATTCAATAGCAAGCAATGGACGGGCGTCGCTAAAGTTGGAAGTAAGAACGACAAGATAAAAACTGCAATAAAATAAACATTACAGCGTCCTTGTTCCCCGAATATTCACCAGCTGAACGCGTGAAAGTGCGGGTAGTCAGACAACAATACTGGTGATGGAATTTCTGAAGAAAAAAACTAATTTATGGAGCAGCTTCGTTTGCAGCGGACACACAAAACTTTCCCTTAAGAACGAATATGAAAATAGCAGCGGCAGCAGCATGCTGCAAATAGCATGCTGCCCGAGCGGGGCGGGGCGGGGCGTTCTGGACAGACTTCATAGGCAACTGTGTTGACATTTGTCTTACAGTGTACGAGCAAAGCCCAGCCTCAGACAGCACAGCGTCCTCCGAGATGCGAACCCGGGTTACCTCCCAGTCTCGGCATGCCATGTCAGCATAAAAGGGCACCTCACATTCTAACACATAGTGACCCCCAGCACCAGGAGGGCCGCCGCAGATTTGTTCGCGGAGTGGCCCGGACTTGACCCCGCTTGGGATTGCTGGTTCTGCTGCAGCTATCTTCCAAAATTTGGGCTGCAGAACAGCTGGACTAGAAAGCATAAGCATGGTATGTTTTCTAGTCCAGCTGATTCATTCTGATTATATACCAACTGTGAAATAGAAAGCTTGTTGCATCGCGAAGAGCCGGGAAAGGGGGAGAGCAGTGACATAGTGTATAAACCCTGTTCTGAAATCGTACCATTGCCTCTACGACGAAGGTATAAAAGAGACAGAGTGTGACACAGGATGTGACTTTCTGTCTAAACAGGATCTCACCTTACACTACGTCTAGTACGATGTTCGCGAGAAATACATAGTACACCCCGACTTTTGCTTGTCAAACGACGCCATTACATGTTATGAGGTAAATAAGGAGATGTTCTTCAGCTTGCATAATTTGATGTCAAGAATTGGCTTAGGTATCTGACTGATTTTCCCAATACTCTGCATCTATTAGTACATGACGCTGTTTTCGGAAATGGCGTCTTCAACAAAATTTCAGCGTGAGTATGGAAAGATTTGTGTGACTTCAAGAGCGTGTATCACGATGGTCAGTCTGTCGCGCCCAAAAACTTTATACATTGTGCACCAGTGTATCATTGCATTATACGACAAGCGCATCATGTTGGGTTGTACAACAAATGCGTGTAAAAAATGCTGCAGCGAAAATTTTAACAGCCTTCCACCATGTCTCAAAACGGAAGAGAAGCTGAGTGACTTTTCTTTTAATGTTTCAAGTCGGTCATGGCATATACAGACAAGCAGCAAGCAGTAAACGAGTATGCACTCTGCTGTGAATGCAAACTACCTCAAGTATACCTTTATGACTGTCAAAGGCACTTACAAGTACATTCATCTATACATAACGTATCTGTGTGGAGTACCCAAGGAGACTGGAATGGAATGGCTTTGTGCTATCTCGCAAAACATGTGAGAGCTTCAAACAGAATTGTACATAACAAAAATATTCTACTCAAGTTACTTTACCTTAAGTGCTTTTGGGAGTAACTTAGTATCTTACAAATACTTTTAAAAGGCAGTATTTAGTATCTTGTACAAGCTTGGCTCCATGATATATTGCAGCAGTGAAAGTCCACTCTATTCCTCCCTTTTATTTATTTCTTGCTTTTTTTCTTTGAGCTATATATGGCTAGGCGAACATTCCCTCGAAGAAAGTATTTAACTACAAGGTCACTAATTACCTAAAATTCATTAATTATCCTCCTTAATTAGGGGATTTCGCGCAGAAGCGATGTAGAGAAACGAGAGGTATTCTTTATCCCCCGAAGGGGGGGGGGAAATTATCTCTCGATTATCCCAAGAAGGAATCGAAAGGCTTTGAAACACTGCCTTTACCACAACATTCCAAAATGCGAACTCGTCCGTCCGTCGTAATCATATCTCCGAAGCGTGATGTATCAGCACGCCCACATTTTTTTCTTTCTCCCCCTGTATCTGCCAGATTGCTTCAATTTCGGCCATCGCGGGAACTCCCTGGCGCTCCCAGGTGCTCTTTGCGCATGGGGTCACATGGCCGTGAGTGCGCAAGAAGCGGAAGCGGGTCGAGCCCTTGGTAGCCACCTATCGGCAGGCCCGTCGTCACGACCCCGTTTCAGTCGCCGTTCAGCACACCATTCATTCTAGCTCACCATATGTGTATCATAAAGGGCGCAGGGTTGCTAACACAGATTTCGTATTTTTTCCAGCCTTCGCTACAATTTATATTTACCTTGGATATCGTCTTCTACGGCGCAGCTTTCGACAGAAACTATCACTAAACTGCTGCACACGGAGCGACTGGTAGGAGACAAGAACTGCTATAACGTCACTGTGACTTCGTAGGAACTGAATGTACATATGTATGAGCGAGAGTACGTGATCGAATGACCGTATGCAAGCACGGTAAGCACGTCTTTACTGTATACACCAAATAACATGTATATTTTGCTTATTCTATCGCCTATATGTCGTGATAGTTCGTGTTTATTTATCATATGGCCCACTAGTTAGGTCGCCGTGGAGCGTTTCGCCCTTGTTTTTAGTACATCTACTGAATTCTACTGAATTTCGTGATCCCGACCTCGTGAATTTCCGCCTAAGTGACCTGGCAACACTGCGCCAGATTCAGTTTTCTGTTTGCCTCTCGTCGGGTGCGGACGTCTGGTGCGTCGCTCGTATCGTGACCGTTGATGTGATGGTGAACTCATTAGTCATGTAAAGAAGATGGAGGGCGGTGTGTGCATACAGATATGCTTCGATGTCGGTGAGTTATCGTTCAATACTTCTTCTTCTGTTGTCTGCTGGAAATAAAGGGCATGACCTCAATGAATTCTCCCGCAGTTCCAATGAGATTCAATGTGCATAAGAGGAGTATTTCTCACTGAGGGAATTGGGAGTTTTGCAGGGAAGCGGCCTTCGCGACAACCTGTTCCACCATGTTCCTACCTACATGTGGCGAAGGCTGCGCACAGGGAATAAAGAACCAATTCAAGGAATTGGTCTAATGAGTATCAGTGAGAAACGTTGACTTCCAATTGATTTAATGAGATACTCCACCAAGACAAGGAATGCGAAGCCAATTGAATGAATTGGCCCAATGTGAACGAATGAGACACGATCATTCCCAACTGAAGAAATGAGATGCTACCTTTTCAGCGCCGTAGCACGTTTCCCCATATGCGCTCCAAAATAGTTCGCGTGATTTCAAATGTTTTTGAATATTCCATCAAAGGTACAGGAGCCGTGGTATAACCTACTGTTGCGCCTCCCACTTGAAGCTATTGTGTTGCAATTCATGCAATATTGCACTGCACAGAAGTGGAAGCGTCCGCCAGTCACCAGCGGAATACTCAGTCTCTTATGAATCGTCGAAGTGTGAGGATGGCGGTTGCGCATCTGCGTCAATTCGCCCCTTATCTTTATTACTTTTGCCGTTTTAAGGTACGTAGTTGACGTGTAAGGCGTTTCTGTTCTTTACATGCCTTTACCCCTGCAGGCATTATGAGCGCTGACGGAAAGATAGCAAGATGAAGTGGAGTGTTTTAGTGACTTTACCAACCCCGCTGTGTGAAACGGTATGTAATATGCTTTGTTGCCTTCATCGATTCAGAACGAGCCTCCATGGATTACGGTAGTGTGTGTTGATGATGAACGGTACGCCTTCAAAGACACGTAAGTGCTGAATTGAGTATCTGTTCCTGCTATTTATTGTTTCGCGTGGTTTCTCAGTTCCATGAATACTCACACATGTGCAAGTCATATGAAATAACTTTTCGTTTTTGTGTCTTGCAATTTGTCATATTTTCACACCTACTGTATTGTTATGTGAACAAAAAATTTTCACGAAGAAACCATATTTCATTCTTCAACGTAACTTTCATTAGGAGCAACGGTATTGAATGTTACTACTCATTAAAAAAGTGAATTGGCAGGGAGAATATCAGGGTGACTTCAGTGGGAAATTCCTTAGTGCACGTTGGCTCAATGGGACGCAAGACTGACCTCGAATTAGTTTGTATGGGTGCAATTTAATGTGTCTCGAATTGGGCCCTATTGACTTCTACAGATAATTTTCATTGAGGCCAATTAAAACACCAGTTGTGTCGAGTATAAAATTTTTGTTCCAAATCATCTATTGGGAATTGGAATTTCAGTGGATTTTTTAATGGTGTTTGTCTGAAAGACATCCAATTGAATTCAATGAGTTTTTCGGGAAATCCTCAATGCGACCATTTCTAGCAGGGTACCTACCCCCTAACTGCGATTACTTGTCAGCGTGTACTGGAGTAGTGTATGTTTTGCGATTTACCTTGTTGCGACTAGCAGAAAGTCTTCCCCTTGTTGTTGTTGTTGTTATTCTTGTCCGTGCATGCCCAAACATGTTCGCAATTCCCTTGTTGCTATTCTCGTCGGTGCATGCCCGCACATGTTTGCGATGGTGAAAATCTTGTGTGTGCCTGTTTCCGCGCGTGCTTTCCCCTCGTTAGCACTTTTTGTTTTGTTTTTTTTCTGCATCCCACGGAAGTCCCCATGATGACAGCGGTGCTGCCACCTGACGTGATGCTTTCCGACCTGCATGGTGTGACGTTTTGCAAATGGCGGCACACATGGGCTGATGCTGTTACCGAACCTGGACTGACACATTAATGAATTGAATATGTATAGTAATGACTTGAATTATTAAATGAGTTTAGAAAGTGTATTTATGCGTATGTGCGCTTCTTTTCATGTGTCTCATTATAGAAAAACACAACTTAACGATAATTTGATATCTTCCTCCTCTCTCTCGTTGGAATGAATAGTAATTGAATTTATTGATTGAAAATTATATTATACGCTCTATTATCGCATTCTTATGCGTGTATCAGGGATTTTCAGCGGAAAAATCGAAAAAAAAAATTGGGTGGGGGTGGAAATTGCAAAATAGGGGGTAACAGGGGAGGTGAGAAAGCAGGAAAGTGTCGAGTTGCTCGTTAAGTTGTATTATTCCATTACTACTTACCACCAGGCCCAATTCCACATTTTGAAGATCGCTTATTTCAAGTAAGAAACACGTTCAGCGTGTGGTCCTCCTTTAAATACAATATTGAAACAGCATTTTCGATGGCAGTCATGGAGATATGGGCTGCAGAACTGTGTCAACCGTGTCTCGAGCAGTACATGGTATTGCAGGCGGTTTTACTTTTCACGCTCAGGGAAGAAGCGTGCAGATAGATCGGCTTTATGTTTCAGAATCATTTAGTGAAATGATAATGGATTGTGAAGTGTTTCAAGTGGGAAACAGTGCCTTGTACATGTCTCATCATTGTCTAGTGGTGTATACTTTTAAAAATGAAAATGGCTTTGGGAGGCTACCAAATCGGTGGCCCCTTAATGTCAACCTGCTGCGGGATGACGAGGTAGTCGACGACATTGAGAGGTATCTATCAGAAAAGATAGAGAAAAAGAAGTTCACACATGACTGGTGGGAGGACGCTAAAACGGGGTCCAAAGAAATATTACTGAAATGGGGAAGCAAAAGGTCGACAGAAAGACGACATGCCATTTACTCCATCATATGGAGTCTTAGATATCTGAGAAGCACTGGGCTTAGTTCAGCGGTTCAGCAAGAAGCTTACAAAGAATTGCAGGAGCATTTTAACTCTCTGCTGGCTAATCTTCCCGGGGAGCCAGGCCAGAGAGTGGCCAAGTAGTTCCCACATTGCGGGAAGGTAACTCAAAACGGTTGCGTGGGGAGAGGCTTGGACTTAATGCAGCAATGGATGAAAATGGAACTAAGCAGATTCTGCAGGACGAAATTGGGGAAGTCTTTGTCAGGTTTCGTGTGAAACTGTACCCTTTTCATCAGGTAGACGAAGGGGCTTGTTGGAAGCTTGAGAAGATCATCGCAAAGATCGATGGAGGAATCCACCTCCCCCTGTTGGAAGACTGAATCCCACCTCCCCTTGGAGGACTCCCCCCTGCTGTACGTCTATGCATTGAGCCACTCTTACGTTGGCTTGCCTCAATTCAGAGCATTGCCCGAGTTGCACTTTCGGAAATTGGATCTAAGCCCACTGTGTTCGCTTATGCAGATCATTTGACTATTTGCACGTCTGACACAAAATCGGTGGAGGAAGCTCTGGGTGTTATGAATGTGTATATGAGAGCCTCCTGGGGAAGACTAAACAAAGCAAAGTCCTCCATTGTGTCAATAAACGGTGCAGTCGGTAGGACTACAGCTGGAGGCATCCCGGTGCTACAAAGCACGAAAGTGCTTGGGGTTCGCTTTGTAAGGGGCGGACCGTCAGGAGAGTTCTGGAAATAAGTTGGGGAATCGCTACAGAGGCTCCGAGAGGAATATAGAGGGGTTCTAGTAAGCTTTGGTGAGAAGCGTCACTTTATTGTAAGACATTAGCTATCAAAAATTTGGTACCTTGGAACGTGCTTTTCCCCGTCAAAGGAAACGGCCAAGGTTTTGACAAACATTGTGTTGTCCTTCTTTTGGGAAGTCAAGTGTGAGAGGGTAAGACGTTCTGTAGTGCAGGCGCCAGCTGTCTACGGCGGATTTGATATACATGATGTAGGCTTCAGATATGAAGCTTTGGCCATGGCCCAAATTTGTAGAGTTCTAGATGATGATGATCACATCGCGAAGCCTTTGATACTTTATTGTATGGGCACCGGGAGTCGAGTGTTTTCTGGTTACTTAAACCACACATTCCAATGGCGGAAATGCCCACGGTTTTCCATTCGGGATTCGTGAGACATGCAAGCACCGTTCGGCAAGCTGTTCCCTCTGGAAGTTTGGCGTACATGCATGCGAAGGATTTGTACCACGGGCTGTACAAAAGATTTGGTATGAATGACATAAGAATAGCGCCCTTGGAAAATAGGGTCCCCCATTTTGTGTCCTCCATGAAGTGTGATGTGTGCGGTGTTATCGAAAACCACCTTCATGTGGTTTTGGAATGAGTTCTGGCTGAAGCTCTGTGGCGCAGGGCCGCTACTGTATCCCATGTACCACAAATAATGTATGAAACTGTACTGTACTTCGACCCTCTCCCTGTTACAACTGTCCGTACAGCAGAGGTTACTCTGCACTGGGAGCGCTAGACTCTGGGAGCAGTACGTATTTAGCAGTGACATAAGTAGTCACACACTGTTAGCAGTATGCTGAGAGCAAGATAGCCCAGACCAATGGTCGAGTTCCGTCGTTCGTGCTACTGATGGGAGAGATAAAATATGAAATATGGACATCAAGAAATAGGAGGATATCTGGGGGGACCAGCGAATCATTCCGGAAATCGTCCTTTTATACTTGGCTGAACATTCGCAAGAAGTTACAAGCCGAGTTAGAGACACTCGACGAACTGGATTTTAAAAGGCGATGGATAAACCAGAGTCTTCTGTTCTTTATAGCACAGAAGAAAGTGAGAGTTAGCTTTTAGAGCTGCTGGGCCTTTTGGGCCAGGTAATTCTCGCGGTTGGACGGAACTCTTCTGGTGGCGGAGATGGTGACAGCCTTTGTTGCTTGCTTATTTGTCTCCACTAGTGTTTGTGTAATACTGTTTTTGTGCTGGAGCTTGATCGTGGTAGTTTGAACAACTGAATTGTACACTGTATTTCATTTTCACAATAAAGTGTCTGGTCTTATCAGCTTAATATCTGATACGGGTCCCATTTGGGTCTCGCTATCTCATAAGGGCCCTTAATATCTATAAGGGTCTCGGGGAAACCATAAGAAAGGGAACTGATGCCGTGACGAGTCACGTCCGGCTCCCCGAATCAAGGAGACGAGAACATCGTGGTACCAACCCGGAGAATACTAAGGAAATCCAAGCGCTACACCGAAGGAACCGGAGGCAGGCCTGCCACTTATAACGGAAAGACCGCGAACGCCCGGTGAAGTTCCAATAAGCGACATCGAACGCCTACTTCCAAGACACTTGGAGTGAGAAGAACGGTAATGCTGACCTTCTCCATGAAAGACCTAAGGCACAACAGGAAGCATCAGTCCATAAGTTCACACCCAAAGAGGTCCTGAAATGTCTGCGAAAATGTGAGAATACTGCACCCGGTGAAGACCAGTAGTGTAGAAACTGTACACTGAGAGCAATAACGTAATAATGTCGACACGCTCCACTACACTGGGAGCACTAGACACTGGGAGCACTACGTAGTTAGCAATGAGATACCTATCCAGACGCTGGGAGCAATCACGAAACTCTAGCTACACGTTGCTCTGCACTGCGGGAGCAGTATGTAGTTAGCAAATGACATACCTAGCCAGACGCTGTTAGCAGGACGCTGAGACCACTAGACGCTGGGAGCAGTGCGAGCTCTCCAGACGTTACTCTACACTGGGAGCACTAGACTCTGGGTGCAGTACGTATTTAGCAGTGACATAACTAGCCAGACACTGTTAGCAGTATGCCGAGAGGAAGGGAGCCCAGACCAACCTCGCGCCAGCCACGGCTCATGCAAATGGTTGTTAACCAACCATTTGTCAATGACAGCATGCAACGTACAGAACACTACAAATTCTATAATATCTAGGGAGTAAAATCAGAACTAACAGTAATTACTGTATATGAACCCTCCCAGCAATAGGCCATCCAACTCAACACCCACTTTTCTATGTCACACCTCTTTTTAATACCTGAGAAGGAAAATCACTGCTAGCACTCATTCTTCTTTATCATAGTAACCGACTACCTACAATCTATCACTTATAGCATATTATTTCGCTCATCAACGAATCAACGGAGGCGAGACTCGAGCGGTCTATCAAAACGAACAACAATCACTTTGTTCCTATCTCAGCTACCAATTCAAATCTGTCGACTGAAAGTTTATTTGGAGTCGTATGACATGTCTACAGGCGCAACTGTGCAAGTAACAATATTTTCTTATGGACACACAAATGTCTATAACATACGGAGAATAAACTCAGAGTCTGAAGCGAGCACGGGAGTGATACAAGGCATCTATAAAAAAACACACAAAAAAAAACAATGACAACCTCTACGTTATTATGTGAGGAATTAAATCAAGCCTAGCTATAGTTATTCTACGTCAAGGACACAGCTCTTAGTGGCTTCAATAAGACGTTCTCAGTCAATGCGACGACAATCATTTGTTATAGTACGTTGCTCATATTATTCGAATCAATCAACTGAGCAGCACAACACATGATGGATTAAAGCATACCAAACAATACATTATATTATTTCATCAGGGTTAATTACTCATACTCAGTTATCAATTCCAATCTTTCAAGTGAAGAATGAAATCAAATCTAGCTGTAATTATTCTACATCAAGGACATAGCTTTTAGCTTCAATAATTGTTTTTCAATCCATACGATAGAATCAAATTCCTTTTTTTTAAATTATATCATATCTGATACTCCAATATGTAACCTCTATATTTTTTTCACGGGAAAGAAGTATAGATCCACGTGCAACTAATCTTAGCAATAATTATAAATACTCAAGAATAGAAATCATAGATTGAGAGGGGAACAGGTGGTTCGACTAAATGTCCACACGCGGGCAAATAATTTCCATAAGACATTCTAGACTACACATGTTAAGAATAGATGCTATCTGATTTCAAGCTATACGATACTCACAAGAGAAGCAATTACTCCTTATTCATAATAATCGAATGTAGCAACATGTGAACCATTCGCAAACAGGTATGTGTAAGGTATTAATTATTCATGCTATTATTGTTAGAAATTGATTAAGGGAACAGCACACCACAGGATGGATAAAATATACCAACCAGTACTTTATATTATTTCATCCAAGTTAATTATTCCACATTCATATTATTGGAAAAGCTATTGTTTTCCAATCTGACAACTGAAAGAGAATAATTTGGATCTAGTTCAATGCCTACTTGTAGATCGACAACATAGAGGCGAGCAATCTATTAAAAATGACAACAGATAACGGAGAATTGATAGAAGCATAGAAGAGCGGAGAAAATGGTAATTATCCTTCTAATTTAAAATATGCCCACTTTTTTTTCTGTTATGACATCCATTGAGGACAATGCAAGCAGTGTCAAAACGACCGATAGATTACATGCCAGGACATGTTTTTCAAACTTTCTCACGGTTTTTCTTGGAAATTATTCATATAAAAAAGATGCACCACACGACTGGGTAACACGTCTTTTAAATAAAGACAGGTTTTCTGAAGTCTTTGCTATTATTTATATTCGAATTGATGAACATCACAGGATGAATAACGCATACCAACCAATCACTTATATTATTTCGATCAAGATATTACCTATGTTTCTGGAAAAGCTGCCAATCGAATCTATCAACTGAAAGAACATAATTTAAATAGATATGTAGTTATAGAGAGACAAGGCTAGAGACGAGCGTTGTTATGAAATATTGGAGACAATGCACGCAGAGCCAAAGCGACAGATACAAAGCACAGTCGTTTTGCTAACTCTCTCATGCTTTCCTTGGAAACGAAATGAATACTGTAGAGTTTCATATACTTACAGATCACAGCCTCGTTACACGTTTAACCTTTTTTTTTTCAGTTATTCTCGCTATCACCCATTTGTCACCAGCATACATATCGGGACGCTAAAACAGTTTCATTGACACATTGTGTTTGTATCTGGTAAGTGGTATCGTGTCCAAAATAAACAAATATTATAACTGTC
This sequence comes from Ornithodoros turicata, assembly GCF_037126465.1. NCBI lineage: Eukaryota > Metazoa > Arthropoda > Arachnida > Ixodida > Argasidae > Ornithodoros > Ornithodoros turicata. Next base: position 148,728 of record NW_026999389.1, read on the forward strand.
ATCTCAGTATCATATGTTGTAGGGATTGTTATGCTGCACATCGCAACGAGAAAGAAAGAGAGATAACATTTATTCAGAAGGCATGGCACGAGTGGGTGACGCAACTTTTAATTAAGGACGATAATCTGAAGAATCAGGAAATGTCACCATCAATCGAGGGAAGGGCAAGAACATCTGGAAAGAACAATAAGTGATGTCTACATCAACACGGCCAAACCTGAGTGGGGGGGGGATATATATTTATTGAAACCCGAGTGTATGCAAGCGGTGTGCATTCATTAAGCGAAAAATGATCATAAGAACAGTAAAGAACTGATCCCATAAAGTAAACCATAATTTTTGTTTGCTTTTCGTTCATTAGCATTTCTTTTATGTGTACATTTTTTACTTCATATTGTTGACTAGGTCACGGAGACAGAAACCTTTACATGTTGCAAAACTTTGTTCTATTGTTAATTATGTGTGCAAAATTTTAATTGCAAACGGTCTTCACGATAGTACTTCTATAATTTTGTTTTGGCAGCCATTGATTTTGAAAGCATGGCCAGGGGTTGGGAACACTGAAATACACAACCTCGAATATGGTAGGAATCCTCACCGATGGGTTGCCTTTCATAAAGAAATCGGTCAGATCAAATAACCATACCGAAGCGCTGTATATCGAATGAATCACTGCAAGCTTTCTTGCAAATTCGTTTGTCTATTGATATTGAAAGCATTTTTAGAAAAATCACATCACCTGATGTACCCACCCTATCAAGTTGATGCAATCATTTCCGGCTAGCAGATAACATCACCCTTTGGACCAAAGATTATTCAACATCGTAAATTGATTTGCGACAGTTTTGAGCATCTCATGTATTGCAATTTATTGAAACTTAATGGCCATATCAAGCGCCATCACCCATTAGACAATTGTCATTGGATTGGATTGGAAAAGAAAAATATGGAGAGGTTAGTCCCGACCCAGTCAGAACTGGCTACTCCAAAACGCGTCATCAATTGTCATCTTCTATTATATTGCAATACATTCAACAAGCTACACAGATGAGATGGCAACATCAACATGATATTGCGCAAGTTTGTCGCAGTCAAATGCTTATCCCTAAAATGCTATAGAACAGGGCAAAGACATTTGAGTGTACTAATCAATGATAGCAGAATCTCGGTGAAACAGGGGAAGTCAAGTCCGATAAGAAATGTAGCACAATACAAAAAGCAACACTGAAGCTTCCTTAGTTTAATATATATAAGCTTTCGCGTGGGGGACCACGCTTCATCAGGTACAAGGTGTGACCTTGTACCTGATGACCCGTACCACCTTGTACCTGATGAAGCGTGGTCCCCCACGCGAAAGCTTGTATATATTAAACTAAGGAAGCTTCAGTGTTGCTTTTTGTATTGTACTAATCAATGCTAAATTCAATCGACCTCTCATAAAGAACCACCATTGAGTACACTCCCAATGCATCACTACTCAGGAGAAGAACAAACGAAAGACTGGTAGGTTGGAATATCGTTTAAAAAAGTTTTTCGGTATCAATATAAAGAAAGAATAATTAGATTGGGTATGACTACTTCTATCAACATAAAAAAAAATATTAGGATTATTGCAACTCAATTGCTCACATCGCAACCAAGAACATACAGTGAACAAAATGTTTTATTTGGTATGAAATGAGAACAATGCATAGGATCAGTCAGGTTATCGACATGAAATATTTATTAATAGAAACGGGTATTAGCTGTTAGGCGTTTTCTAGCCAAAAGTAAGACGTGTTTTTTTTATGCATTAACAATCTTGATGTGAAAGTTATGGAAGCAGTCAGTGTTGCATGGCTTATGTAAAAAAAAAACTCATATATGAATTCAATTTCCAACAACCGTCATATGTAAAAAAGAGAAATAAAGTCACAGATAAGCAAGGTTGGATTCGGTTGAGGTTTGCTTTCTCGGATACCTCTATTCACAAGCTGCACGTGATCACTTCATGCGTACAACTTGGTGTTACATAGTTGCAGACGTCACGTTCATATATCACTTTCTCCGCGAGGTCTTCGGTGAACTAATTTCGCTTCGTTTGCAAAAGAGACAGCGAGAGCCACTTTCTGGAAACTGTTCTCGCTGGAGAGATCCACTTACCCACCTGCTTTGCATCTCTTTCAAAGGGGTAACCTTGTTTGTCACGGAACACAGTGTTGCGGATTTGGCCGCTCAAATCGGATTTAAATCAAATCCGCGTTTTTTCTAAAGGTAGTAAATCAAATCCAAATCAAGTCCGGATTTAATTTTGAGAAGTTAAATCAAATCCTTTTAAATCCGGATTTGTTTTTCCGGACCTAAATCAAATCCGCTTTTAAATCCGGATTTATCGAATCTTTTGACAAATCCGGGAGCCAAAATTCATGCAGTAGCATTACTAGACCTATAACCGTGTCTACAAATTACTAATACTGCACGTATTCACTAAACAACGCTTATATAGCAGCGTGACGTGGCACAAAGAGCAATAAATTTCGTCTGATTGACGAGGATATAAAGGGCCAACCTATCAATCCGCTGGCCGAAATTTTATTCATTTTAGGACAAATTTTTGAGTTTAGAAAGACATTTTCGGTCACGCCTGCTCGGCGTGTACCAGACTTTCAGTCACCACGTATCAGCCTGTGTCAGGGGGGATCCAGACGCTCGGTTTGGGGGGGGGGGTTTCTTTGTCGGAGCGCGTAGTGGGGGAGGGGGGAGAGGGAAATTCAATGTATAAAGTGACATTTTTTTGGGGGGGGGCGATTGGGAGGGGGCAATTTGACGAGTTGCTTCTACTTACAGCCGTATGCTCGCTCTACCACTTCTAGCGTTCGCACGCCCCGTGCGGGCAATGGGCATGCCGAGCGTGCTCCCTCTTAGAGGTTGAAGACGCGCAGCCATTTCGGATCGTTGGGATCGTTGAATGTGGATGTTGTATTTCACGCGCGACCAGCCGCCGTACGATTAGCTGGAAGCTAACACCGACCGCGTCTTGGAGGGCATGAGTACTTCCCCCAGAGCTAGGCAGTCCCGAGCATTGCCCGAGCCCAGAGCTGCGTCGGCCTGCAGTGTGATAGCATTAGATTCCTCCTCACGAAAAAAACTCGTCCTCCGTCATTTAATTCCCCGTTGGCTCAGACGGCTCTCCTCGCCGGCGCGTAGCCGACAGCTGCCACTCCGCCGCGCGGAATTGTGCAATGCCAGTGGAAGAGGGGCGCAAAGGGAAGCCCAACGAAAATACATGTAATGAATGAATGATGGGAGAGTAGTTGAAGGTATCCAGAAAGAAAATAGTAAAACTTTATCGAAAATCAGCCGCACTTTCTGTTGCATTGCACACACGTAATTCGTTAAGTGCCCCTAAATTTTTGTGTTACACCAAAATAGAAAAAGTGATACTGATAAAAATGTATTGAATCGTAGATGATTGGCTCACTCTGGGAGGGGCGGTGCACAACCCCCATCTCCATCATCACGTATCGTGTTGGTGTTGACTTGGGCTTCACGGGGCATGAACAGTGTGGAGTTGGTAGGTATGGTACACCTTCCCAAAAGCGGATTTTGGATCAGGAACCTCCTCGTCATATAGCACCGGGCGAACACGCCTGAGTGAAGGAATTCCTATCGCGGGCCTAGGCTCAGCTACGCCCAAAAACACACGCCTGCATCGATTTCTACCATCAGTACTCAAAAGACCACAGGTGGTTGGTTACTATACCCTGAGGGTCACAATTAAATGGATCATTAATAATCGTGGGACACGTTACGAATACTTATACTAAACATGTAGCCCATGGGTCTATTTTAATGCTGACGTTTCGGGGCTTTGTAAAAATTTTCCTCGCGCAGTACAGGCTGTTGTAATCAAGGAAGAAAAGAAAGGGTATGCGAGGAAGAGTGGCACATCTTGCCATGATTGTCCGTGGGAGTAGGAAAGGCGTGCCTTCCCGAAATCACGAAATGATAGGACGTGATATATTTATTCTTCGTTTTCACTTTGTTTTTTTCGTGAATGGGTGTACCCATATGCGTTCAATATGATGGCGAAGACCAAGAATTTCGCGACATGATTTGGCAAGCTTGAAACGGGTCGTGCTGGAAGACTCACCTATAGAGGTCCACGGGAAAGGTGCTGTCCAATCGACAGAATAACGTTAACTGCGTTCAAAGAACTGCACCTGGTGTTCCCTCGGTGCGGTGAGGGGAAGTGATTGGAGCAAAACAGCTACTCCTGTCGCTCTGGGGAGAGGACGCCGCTAGATTTCAGACAAGGTCACATCAATTCGCGTAGAATGCGAAACGGCGCTTCGCTCCATTTCAAATCCATGCATCTTGTGAGGGAGCTTGGCGAAATCCACGCGCAAATCCCCTGAAAAAGGGGCGATTCAATCCAAATCCAAATCATTCGTGGAAAATGCGATTGAATCCAAATCCAAATCATACCTGGAATATGCGATTGAATCCAAATCCAAATCATTAGTGGAAAATGCGATTCAATCCAAATCCAAATCCTGCCCATATTTTTTAGCGCAAATCAAATCGCAAATCAAACCCGCCAGCCCTCCCGTGGATTTAAATCCGGATTTAAATCAAATCCGTGGATTCAAATCCGCAACACTGGTGCACAACAGACACACACAAAGAAACTGAGAGAGAAAAAATGGAACAAGCTCAAACTTGTTCAATGTCACTATAGTATGTACATATTCATGCCCAGCAATTCGGGACAAAACGTAAAGCAGGCTTCACCTGATAGTGCTCCATGGAAGCGTGCAGCACGTGCCGTACGTTCCGTTCTTACCGCATTGTATTCGTTCTTTGGGGGTTGTTGCCTGTGCCACAGTGAGACATTTGGTGCAAACTTCGTTGACGGATATTAGGGTATTCGAGGTTCCATTTTGGTTTCAAATTTCCGACCTGTAAAGGAGGCTTCACAACATGCACCCATGCGCTGGTTGAAGCCCCCAACCTGGTGAGTTAACGCCACCAGTTAAGTTAAGTACACCACGTATTTTGCAAGAAACGCGTGAGTTGAATGCTCTGTACGGCGTCTCAAACATCCTACAAGACAGACCGTTTTCCCACTCTTTGGTTGGTAACATGTATTACCCAATATTTATTGATATGTCATTTGTCATCCATTGTCCATCCTCCCGTCTCATGTTTTACAAGCCTGACAATCAGGGAAGGGCAGTATTTAAATACATTGTAATAAAAATACTATTTAAAATATAAATACACGTATTTATATTTTGTATTTAAATACAGACTTGAAAATGCATTGATAATGATCTTTAAATACCGATTTTCGGGTATTTATTATTGTACATACTTTTTAAATGCTCCTAAATACAGAATATACTGACTCATGCCTTAAAGTTACCCTGCACTTCACCTTTCGGGAAGAAGGGCAATGTCAGAGTTTGGAGTTTTTCTCTCTTGTGGGAGACAACAGTCGCGACTACCCGGTTACCTTGTTTTACGAAGCATCTTCGTCAAATTTAATACAGGCCGTTCTTCATCGGCACCTGATGAGAGGTGTTCTCCTTTGCGAATCTCATTTTACGGCCGAGCAGAGGATGCCTAAAAGATGCTGTCTTCGAGAAACTTCTAATATTATTGCCATGATAATCTAATAAATAAATGCTATTGTTCCTTGCTGATTTGTTGTTATGATCATCGTTATGTCTGTAATTCCAGATGACATCTTCCTCACAGTACACATGGTAGTAGTTATGGTATGTAAATACTGTATTTATATTTTGTATTTAAGTACTCCTACTGAAAATTATTAATGAAGAGTATGTAAATACCACTTTCAACAAAATATTTTGTATTTATATTTATATACTCAAAAATGTACTTATGCACATACCTGCCTGACATTATGCTGCTGAACAAAAAAGGAAAAGATAGAAGGAACGCTTTTCAGACATAGTATGTGCGCAAATGGTACAAGCGCAAGACCGGCTGTCCAGCACCAGACCAGAATCCGTAAAAGTCAAGCAAAACACCCTTTGTTGAGTATACGGTCATAGTAGTGGAGCGCACAGTTCACGCAATTTTCGTTGAAACATTTATCTACAGGGTTATTCTAGCAAACGTTACACATTTCGACCGCACTGTAAAAATAGAAGACTAGATTTGGCCCAACTCAAACTTTGCAGACTGATAGGCATTTGTCTGAAGTTTCATTCGAATTTTTTGTAAGCGCTACAGTCATGTAGAAAGCAAATTAAAAATAAAGCAAAATCTCGCCCCACTCATTTTCAATGGCCTGTCCCACACAAACACCGCCATTTTTTTCTTGTGTCTGCTTCACGTTCACATCACTTCACACAGGTAGCTCTGCCTACAACGATGTGACATGCCGATTCTGACGTTGTGCACCAATCCTCTTGTTCTGTATGCTGGTGCCACCTGTGTGTGGTGAAATGAAAGTGAATCGCACACAGCAAAAAATGGCGACTTTTGAGTGAGATAGGCCATCGAAAATGCATAGTGTGAGATTTTGCTTGTTTTTTTTTAAATTTGTCTTTTACGGGACCATAATGCTCACAAAAAATTCCAACATAACTTCAGACTAATGGCTACCAGTCTGCAAAGTTTGATGTTGGACAAACCCCGTCTTCTATTTTGAGATGCGATCAAAGTGTGTAACGTTTGCTAGACTAACCCTGTACATAAAGCTGAAATAGGACGCTTTTACAGTAGCCTGCTGTATGCGACGAAGAAGCTCCATGAGCGTATTCAACGGGCTGTGATAGAACAGTGTCATCTTTAGTTCACCAGTTAAATATTAGAAGCGTATACGAAGAGGGGAGTCAAGTCCCCCTGTAGATCACATAAACAAAATGCAGAAACCGACACTGAAGATTTTTGTTTCAGTTTAATTTGTACAAGCTTTAGCGTGGAGGTCCACGCTTCCTGAGGTACCTCAGGAAGCGTGGATTGAAACCCAAGTATTGAAGCTAAAAGCTATGTCATTGACGTAGAATAATTATAGCTAGATTTGATTTCATTCTTCAGATTGTAACATAGTGGTGGTGGTGGTTCTTTTTGATAGATTGCTTGCGTCTCACTCCTCTGTCTGTCGATTTCTGCGTAATATGCTATGATAGACTTGTTGTAGGTGGTCGGCTTTTATGATAAAGAGTAATTATTGCTAGCACATATTTTTATTTTTGAGGTATTAAAAATAGTTGTGGTATAGAAAATTGAGTGATTTGTTGGCTGGAAACGTTGCTGGGAATTGGTTCCTCTGTCACAGAATAATTACAGTGAGCTCTGATTTTATTCTCTAGATGTTACACACAGTGTGGTGTCGACAAGAACATATTCTTACTCGTGCTTTACTTGTGCTCAGTACAGTTGTGCTTGCCGGCATGTCATACGCAGCCAAACAAGTGATCACTTGCAAGATTCGAATAGATACATGAGTTTGAGTAATTAACCTGGACGAAGTAATATAGCATATTGTTTGGTATGCTTTAATCCATCCTGTGTTGTTCTCCTCGGTTGATTGAGTCAAATAATATGAGCAACGTACTATAATAAATGATTGTCATCGCATTGGCTGAGAACGTTTTATTGGAACTACTAAGAGCTGTGTCCTTGACGTAGAATAACCATAGCTAGGCTTGATTTCATTCCTCACATAATAACATAGAGGTTGTCATTGTTTTTTCGTTTTTTTTCGTTTTCTTTTTTATTTTTATAGATGCCTTGAGTATAACTCCCGTGCCCGCTTCAGTCTCTGAGTTTATTCTTCAGATGTTATAGCCATTTGTGAGTCCATAAGAAAATATTCTTACTTGCACATTTGCGCCTGTCGACATGTCATACGACTCCAAATGAAGTTTCAGTTGACAGATTCGAATTGGTAGCTCAGTATCGAATAACTAACGTCGAAGAAATAATATAATGAACTATCTATCATGTGCTGTGTTGTTCAGTCGATCGTTTTCAAATAATGCTAGGAACACACTATAATAATGAACTGGCAGCATCTTGATTGACAATCGCTTATTGGAACTAAACAGTTGAGTTTTTCACATAGAATAATTATTCGTAATTATGATTTTATTCCAGAGATAGTAACGAAGTGATTGTAGTTTGTTTTGATAGAGCGCTTGAGTCTCACCTCCGTTGATGGATTGGCGACCGAAATAATATGCTATAAGAAATAGATTGTAGGTGGTCGGTTACTATAATACGTAAGAATAAGTGCTAGCATGGATTTTCCTTCTCAGGTATAGAAAAATAGTTGCGGCATAGAAAAGTGAGTGTTTGGTTGGATGGCCTATTGCTGGGAGGGTTCATATACAGTAATTACTGTTAGTTCTGATTTTACTCCCTAGTTATTATAGAATTTGTAGTGTTCTGTACGTTGCATGCTATCAATGATCCATACAATGTCGACTCGATGCTGTGTCAGGTTGACTGTGCCATGTAATATCAATAAAAGAACTATGTAGCCATACAGCAAGACATGTGTGTGTTGTGGTTTTATTTGGTTTGCGGACTAAGACTTGATGAGGAAAACCACGTGAACTTCTTCGTCTCTTTGTGCGCTTGCTTTCTGTTCGATTTTTGTTGTTTTTTGTTTTTTTGTTCGACGATGTTTGACGGAGTCCATTAAAACTGGTCTTATAGAGCAGTGCTACAAGCCATTCTTCTTCTGAGTGGAAGCTTAGGTTTTCCCAACACATCTGGTGCCGAAACACGGAAGACTGACTGCATTTTAGATCAGTTTTCGTTTAGAAGACAGCCAGCATGGAACGTCTGAAGCACAAGAGGACTGAACGGCGTGCACAAGTAACCAAGCTGGTGAAGGCGGGCGTCGAACTACGCAGCGAGCAAACAGTTAGTACAACTTAAAGGCTTAAAGGATTACTGGCCAGACTGTTAGCCAAAGAAAGTGACCTGAAGAAGATAAACGAGGAGATTGAACCTCTGATCAAGGAAGATGATTTCGCTGCCGAATATCAAGCAGTTATCGACTACGAGGAACAATCTTCGAATGCCATTGGAGAAGTCCAGGCCCAACTGGATGAACTTCAGCTGAAGGAGAGGCCCTCTACAGCCGCCACGCCACTTCAAGCTGCACCTTCTACTACAGCGAGCCAGCCCAGCCATGGTGGCGTAAAGTTGCCGAAGCTACAACTTGACACTTTCAGAGGCGAGTTGACAAAGTGGTTGACCTTCTGGGAACAGTTCCGAACAGCTGTTCACGAGAATGGAAGGTTGTCTAAAATAGAGAAATTTCAGTGTTTGAGGACACTACTGAAAGGAGATGCTGCATCGGTGATTCGAGGACTGCAAGCCACCGAGTCGTGTTACGACGACGCAGTGGACATCCTGAAGCAGCGTTTCGGAGATACCGCACGAATCGAGAGGGAATACCTGACCAGGCTGAGGAAGCTACCCTTGGTGAAGTCGACGTGTGATCTATCGTGCCTTCGACTTCTTTATGACCACGCTCAGGCTAGCATGAGATGACTTAGTGCTTTGGGTGTGCCAATTACAAGCTACGCCTCCATGATGGTTGATATCCTTTTGTCATCACTACCCACAGATATGGTTGTGGAATACCAGCGGATGCCAAAATGCGGCACAAAAATGCTTGAAGACAACGAAGTCTATCATGACGGATCATCATTGGATCGCTCTGAATCTAACATAGGGATCGAGGCCAAGAAGCAGAAGGAGGTCTCAAGGGTGCTGCGTTTCATTCGTGTGGAAATAGAAAGCAGAGACCTCTCTGGACTCAAAGCCCGGTATGATTCTCAAATTGGTCCACGCAAGCACATAGGATCGAGAAACCGAAAGGTACCAACTGGAGCTGTTCTTCATGCAACGGCGGGAGTCGATACCAAGTGTGTCTTCTGCGGAGCTAGCGACCCCAAGACCGCAACGTGTCCAGCGGATCTCCCAATGCCGGAAAAGTTGGCGAAACTGACATGTGAAATGTCAGTGAAATGTAAATGTTGTTTCCGCTGCACAAAGAGAGGACATCACTCTAAAGACTGCCGTATGAAAAAAGCCATGCACCCATTGCGGGCGACGACACGCACCGTCAGTCTGTGGCACTGTGGCGAAGGAAACTACGCCCAAGACGACAGTCAACGAGGTGGTGACCACGACAGACGTCACGGCAGCGAACGGCATGCCAAAACAACAAAATACTGAAGTGCTAAATACGGAAGTCAGACTTTCCGAGCGTGGGCGTCATCAGATAAGGAGTGTGCACTACACTCTAAACCAGGTAACGCATATGTAACGGTTAAGTACCGCTTGGCCAAGAGGTACATTAAAAAAAAAAGTACCTCTTAAATTTAAGAGGTACACGCGCCCTCACATGCGGTACATGTAAAGGATAGCGCGCAGCGATTTCGGCCTACCCATCGGGGTGGTTCCCCTCCTCTACGATATATTAACAGCCCCAGGAAGCTACGCTGTACGATAAATATCACAAACAAATACCTTTATTCGAAAATTACATCCATTTCAGGGGTGATGCTTGTCCATCGCGAGCGTGCATTGTCATGATGCACAAACGCCGAACACACGGGGCACAACGTGTATGGATGAACGCTGACCAATGCTTCTCTCCTTCACCATTGCAGCTGCTCTGTCGTCACGCTCCTTTATCTCTTTCACACTTTTGGATTGCTGTTCTTCCCAAACTTCCGTTTCTGCCGCAGAACGTAACACAAAGCACATATGATGATTGACTCACCCATTTACGAGATCGCCTGGACGTAACTTAGGAAAAAATACATTGTAAAAAAATCCTACAACCGAAATAGCTTGCCTGAAAAACATGCCTACTGGCTTGTGTAATTCAAGTATAAAGTGCAATCTAGGGTTCTCTAATTCACGCATCAACGTTCGTGCATGAAGCGCAAAGTTCGTTGTCTACGTCCCTCAGCCGTTGTGCAGCCTGCCGTTGATCAGGACCACTGGGAATCAGAGCGAAGATGAATAAAAATGCGTCGTGCGGACGAATAATTACTTCATAGATATAATAAGCACCTTAAATGACGCCAACCTTGAAAGCGTCGAACGAGTTTCTTCAAAGACCGAGCAGACTCGTCCTCGCTCCCCGTCGTCTCAAACCAAACTGATTTGCCAGCGCCAACTGCACTGCTGCATAAAGGAATTTGTTGACTGGTACTCGGAACCACGCGAAATATTTTTGCAGCGCATGGAGATCGTGAGAAGGCGTTCGTACCCATGCGCCGGAAACACGAGGTACACATGAGGTACAGCTGCTATAGACAGCGCTTAAAAGGTACCTAGCCGCTGCGGATGGGTCTCGGAGCCCTTGTACCGCTTGAATTTCGCAGTGGTCGCGAACTGTACCTGCTGGTTGAGGACTGTATCTCATGTATACTGCTTGGCCCAGGTGCGGGTCCTCTTTCATGCGGTGCGTGTCGCGTGCCGGATTTAGAGTGTAGTCCGGGGCATTATCGACGGTGGAGGACTTTCATACGCGACGACATAGCCAGGAAATTGAAGCTAAGAGTTATTAGGGAAACTACACAGGAGCTCAACACATTTGCCAACGAAACCACGTGGAAACGCGTACGCAGATGCAAAGTAGTCGAGGGGTCGACTCAGGAGTCAGTATCACCCGAAAAAATATGTCGTTCAAGCCACCACAATTGACTTCATCTGCGAAGATCTCGTTGAGACTCCCGTGCACGGCGACTTCGTGAAGGCTATTCGCGACACTGGAGGTTTTATCGCTGATGACATGCTAGTTCCGGGTGTGAAACATGAAGGTGGTATTGGACTGCTAATTGGCCGCGAGGAGTTGCGGAAGTTGCTGACCGGTGATGTCAGAAGATGCGAGATCAACGAGAAATTAGTTCGCATCGAAACCGTTTTCGGATGGACCTTTCAAGGGCCATCTTCAGTATCAGGCTACTACGCCGAGCGGTCGACGACAGCCGTCGGCGTGTTGAGAGCTGGAGTTGCAACGCTGACAGAAGACGACATTCTGACTAAGCTTTGAGAGTTAGAAAGTCGAAGCATCACGGGCGACGCCTCCAACAAGACAGATCACGACACGGCGATCTTGGAGGAATTTGAGCGCAACATTCGGATGACGGACGGCCGCTATGAAGTAGCTTTGCCCTGGAAGGCACACATGTCAGCCCTAGAGAACAATATTGAGATAGCGAAGGAGAGACTATGGAGCCTAGTGAGACGGCTTCAGGGCGCAGTACGACGAAGCCATCAGAAGCTACATTAATAAGGGGCATGAGGAAAACTTATACACACTGGCTTGACGTAAAAATGAAACGAAATGTAATATGACATTCCGATGCCTGTTCGGGCATCATCATCAGAATGAAACAAGAAACAGTACGCCATCCGAGCTGGCGTACTCGTTTCGGTATGGTGCTACTAAAAGGGGTATCGCTTGCGTTCCTTACAGAGTAGAGCAACAAATTATACATCATTCGATAGCCCTATGAATGACACATTAAACGGCATCAAGCTCAGTCTTATCCGTTTTGTACATCGTCCGCAAAGCTGCGGTGAATATGGTGTTTTGCGGCACTTTGAGTCAACTTTGATATTTTTTTTGCCGACAAACAAAAACCGATACAGCACTGCCAACGCAGGAACCTATTGTGCCCTTTTTGTGTAAAGCTAGATCAAGAAATTACTATAATGCGAGAAGAAATGGCCTTGTAGCGAACGCTCGAACTCGCGCGCGACGACATTTTTTTCCTCCTCTCCTATTTCCCGAACCGCGCAGCGCAGAGAATTCGGAAAGCGTTTATTTCTCCACACTCACCGATGGCTTCAACATATATTTTTTTCCCGTTCATTCGAGACATCAAGTGTACCGGATTGTTCGATTTGAGATGGAACTAGCCAAGAGCGGTACCTCGATCACCGAAAAGGAAAAGCCGTTTGCCGAACCGGCTCAAAGTAAGGTTCTGGGAGTGGTGTGGACCCGAAGCGATGATCAGCTGAGGCTTTCCGCAAATGAACTACTTAATGTCATCGCTGGCATGCAACAAACCAAGAAGTCCGTACTGCAGGTCTCGGCGAGAGTCTTCGACCCGCTAGGATGTCTTTCACCGTATACCATGCGCGTCAGGGTCCTGTTTCAGGAGCTGTGCAAAAGACAAGGTTGGATTGGGACGACCCACTCCCGAGCGATCTGGCAAAATTTTGGCGCTTATGGTGTTCCGAGCTGCCCAAACTGTGTAACGTCGCTGCGGACCGGTGCCTGCTGCCGAAGACAGGAACACGATACTGCTACGAGCTTCACATATTTGAGAACTGTGAGCGACACTCAAGACACACTGTTTTCACAACAGTGCGTAATTGCTTTACAATATGTGCACTAGATACTATGCATAACAGAGTAAATTAGAGTGCGAATCAAAATCTCATCGAGTACTGTTTCAGTAGAAGATCAGCTTTTTTTAACATAGGTAGAACTATGGTTTTGCTCACTCTTTTAAATGACAATATTCTCAAAAGATACCTGTGATTTATTCATTGCAATACTAAAAAATTGTCATATAGAAACGATTGTGTTTTCTCCGCTTCTATACTCGTTTTTTATGTGTGTTTCGTTAGCAGTGGACAGAAAGGCAAAATATAATGCTTTCTCGTAAAAGAAACTTAACTTGCTCTATCGTGCTTACAGTACAGAAAAGCCTCCGATATGCCATTAACGACAACCGTAATATTATTAACTGCAAATGAGATATTCACCTCAGTCGGAGCAACCTCGCATATTCCATCTGATTGCAATGGCTGAGCAGGTTTAGTTGTAAACTTGCTCATTGTGTTACTAACAAATCACTCGATGTGTTTGACTGTAGAGTGACATAGAAGTGGTTCGGCATTGTTCTTTTCTTTTTTTGTGTGAAACGAAATTATCGTGAGGATTCTCTTCAGGAAGAGCAAGGACTATCGACGAGAAATTTAAAATTCGCCGTAGCGCCAACATGAGGCAAAATGTCCATGGCAATTCGCTGTAGCACCTTGGCAAGGCTGCGGCGGTAAATTAAAAATTGGGCGGGAAGTGGTGCCATCTCTTTAAGATATTATTAAACTATAGCAACTGCTTGACACCGTCTGTCCTAAAACAAACCAAACTAGGTCTCCCCTCCACCACAATTGTAGTCTTATTATCCATTCCCGTGAACAAGGCGAGCCAATGGCCCTGTGGTTTAAGGTGCTCGGCTCACAACCAAGAAGACCATAGTTTGATTCCTTGTTTCAAGCATGCGTCACTATTGCTAACTATATTATTGCTATTGCTATAATTATTGCTATTATTAGATATGATATCACACCAATAAGTATCTTATCTACTGACATCATGATGACCTCACCCATACGAGGGCGCAGCGGCTGCGGCCTGGATGACGTCATTCCATTGCTTGGCTGGAGACTCCCCTGACTGCAAAATATGGTTCAAATAAAAATAGGAAACAGTGACATATGGTTGGCTATCATTTGCATGTGCCAGGGTTGGCGCGAGATTGGTCTGGGCTATCTTGCTCTCAGCATAGTGCCAACGGTGTCTGGCTACGAGGGTGGTTCCATAAGTTTCCGGCCCGAGGTAGAAAATGCGCGCAAATTTGAAAATGCGATTAAGGACGCGTGGCGCCATCTGTTGAAGGGCCGGAGCACCACCTTCAACCCTCTCCATGCTTTGGTCGGTTGGAGAGCGGCATTTCAAACAGCCAGGGTGCACTCTTCAGTTAAAATTGAAAAAATCGAGTACCGCGCTGTGACAAAATTCTTGACAAAAGAGGGACTTTCGCCTAAGGAAATTAAAGCGCGACTGGACAACGTGTACAGGGAAGCCTCTCCGTCGTACACAACGGTAAAAGACTGGGCTAAGCAGTTTCGACTCGGGCGAGAGTATATTGAAGATGATTCACGCGATGGTCGTCCAGTGGAGGTGGTGACACAAGAAAATTTGTCTCTTGTCGAGGAGGAGGTGCTGAGCGACTGGCGTCTGAAAGTGAAGGAAATCTCAGAAAAGCTGGGGCTTTCCAAAACAACCGTTTTTCGCATCATCGGCGAGGGCCTTCACATGAAAAAGGTCAGTGCGAGATGGGTGCCACGACTTCTCTCGTCAGTTCAAAAGCAACAGCGCGTCGTCTGTGCCAAGGAGTTTTTGGAGCTCTCTCAAGAGAACGAAGAAGAAATATTGAAGTCAATTGTCACAGGGGATGAGACTATGGTACTCTACTATGATCCCCTTTCGAAAAAGGGGTCGATTGAATGGCGCAAACTAGGAGAAGCACACCCAAGAAAAGCCAAGGTCACACAATCCACAAAGAAGATCATGGCAACAATATTTTGCTATTGTCACGGGATCCTCCTAATCGACTTCAAAGAGATGAACACCACAGTGAATGCGACTTATTATGCTTCACTCCTGCACCGACTGCGAGACGCCATCAAGGAAAAAAGGCGCGGCAGGTTGAGTCGATGTGTTCGGTTGCTCCAGCACAATGCCCCTGTCCACACGGCTTCTGTTGCCAAGGCTGCACTGAAGGAGTGCGGCTTCGAAGAAATCCACCACCCACCCTACAGTCCAGACTTGGCACCGAGTGACTACTTCCTGTTCTCAAACTTGAAAAGGGATCTCAGAGGACTGAGATTTCAAAACGATAGTGAGGTGCAAGAGGGAGCTTTCCAGCATTTTGGGGACGAACTTCTGACTATTTTTTCAAGGGTATAAGAATGCTGGTTGAAAGGTGTCAAAAGTGCATCGAAGTTAAGGGTGACTATGTCGAAAAGTGATACACTTCTTTCGTCTCTATGACTATTACAAGTTGGTCGGGCCGGAAACTTATGGAACCACTCTCATAGTTATGTCTCTGCTAAATACGTACTGCTCCCAGTGTAGAGTAACGTCTGGAGAGCTAACACTACTCCCAGCGTCCTGCTAACACCGTCAAGCTAGGTATGTCATTTGCTAACTACGAACTGCTCCCAGTGTCTAGTGTTCCCAGTGTAGAGCAACGTGTAGCTAGAATTACGTGATATCTCTCAGCCGTCAGTCTAGGTATCTCGTTCCTGACTACGTACTGCTCCCAGTGTCTAGTGCTCCCAGTGTAGTGGAGCGTGTCGCTATTATTACGTCATTGCTCCCAGTGTACAGTTTCTACTCTACTAACATCGTCTTACGTACAACCACTAGAAGTCAGCGGACCCAGAGTGTCGATTCTTAGCGACTGCGTTCAAAACTTGCCTACGATTCAGCAGAGTTCCCCAGGCATGGACGCGTACCCGGGTCATACTCGTCCACAAGAAGGGAAGCCGATGAGACATCAGCAACTGGCGCCCTATATCGCTCATTCGTACAGTAGCAAAGCTCTTCACTGAATGTCTCGCCGGTCGATTGCTCCAATGGGCCATGGAAAATGAAGTTTTATCGCCCTGCCAGAAAGCATTTGCCCGCTCGACGGCGTCTTAGACCAGGAAATAATGGACAGAGCAAGAACAGGACGGCAAGGCCTGTTTGCTGCATTCCTCGACTTCTCAAACACCTTCACATCTGTCCCGCACAATGTACTACCCGAAGCAGCAAGCATCGCAGGTGCAGGTGAAAGATTCTGCGCAATTATCACTGACGTGTACACTAGTAATACAGCTACGGTCGCCTGTGAGGACCAAACGACGGATCCCCTTCCAGTACTCTCAGGCATACGACAAGGGTCTCCTATTTAAATTGGTGGTGGATGTAATCATTAGAAACATCCAAGGGATAGTGAGCAGTACAACGTTTTTGCATATGCAGATGACACCACACCCTTGGCTGCCACACCAGAAGACCTTCAATCCCAAATTGACGCCATTAATTCTATGGCCAACGCACTTGGGCTCACACTGAATACCGTCAAGTGTCGCACAATACATATAACAGGGAAACATCCTGTTGGGTTGAAGCCCACAGGATTTACAGTAAATGGAGCACATATCCCAGTCATCCAGGAAGGCGAAACCTTCAACTACCTTGGACGCCCAGTGGGCTTGAGCCTGCTCCCCGATCACACGACAATCACTGAAGCGATACAGCTTGGTCTAAAGTTACTGTGTGTAAGGTTACTGTTACAGTTAAAGTGGCAGCGTATAGACGCCATCAAGACCTTTCTTTATCCCGGACTGAACTTTCCCATGCGGATGGGAGTCACTAATAAAACAGAGTGGAAGCGTCTTGACGACACTTTACGCCCACTAACGAAGAAGACCTTGTACCTGCCGAGGAGCGCCTGAAGTGACTATATCTATGCATGTTCCCGCGCTGGAGCCTGTGCAATACCAAATGCTGCAGAACTTCGTGACTTCTGTTGAATTGGCACGGCTTATAAACGTATCAAGTCGCCCGACAGTACTGTTGCTAACCTAGCAAGAGCTGAACTCGGCATGACAGCCAGCAGACGTGTCCAGAACAAAAGTGACGCTCCAGACATCGCAGCATACTTATCTGGGGAAAAGGAAAGCTGCGACGGACCATCAACACGCATAAGAAGCGTCTGGACCGAGGCACGAAAGGCATCCCAACGGATAAGCGCTATATGGGATTTCCAGGATCACGGGCCATATCTCACAAATGAAAACAAGATCATTTACCCATCACAAAGGAACAATGTCGTGTCGACGCTGCGCCAAGAGCTCACAGGCGCCCGCAAGAACAACTAAAAGCTCTGTCCAACCAGGGAAAATTCATGAAGTGTGTTACCTTGGACCGGTCCAGTTCACAATGAATTTGAACGGGTATGTTTACTCGCTTCGCAGACTGGCGATTTTCATCCATCGTGCACGTCTCAGTCAACTGCCCCTGAATGGAGCCCGACCATGGGACAATGGCAACAATCAGTGCAGAAGGTGCGGCGCAGAACAAGAAACACGTACGCCTTATGTAACAGACTGCTGTTTGTGCTACTCCACTGCATATACTGCTCGGCACAACAAAGTCGTACAACGAGTGAAGGATGCAGCAAAGGCGCGCTACAACGTAATTGCAGAAAGCCAAGTTGTCGGAGACACTGGACTGAAGCCCGATTTTTTTTTATTATAAAAGGGGAAGAAGCGATTGTGTATGAAGTCACAGTTGTATTTGACAGTCGATAAGAGGCGTTCTCCACACCAAGAGTACAAAAGGAAGAGAAATACCAAGTTTTCGCGATCATCTGCAGCGAAGGTTTCAGAAGGTGAAAGTGGAAGCACTGGTCAATGGCAGCCTGGGAAGCTGGGACCCGAAGAATGACAAGGGCCTCTCCCCGATTTGTTCAAAGTCATACTTTCGCCTCATGAAGAAACTGTGCCTCAGCAAAGTGATCTCAGCCACCAGAGACATTTATTATACGCGTGTGACAGGCATCCGGGCAGATCAATCGAACATGTAAATATATTTCTTCAACGTTTTTGTGTTTTTAGTGTTCATATGTCAGCCCACACATACTCAACGGGATAATAAGAAAATACAGACAATAAACTGTTGTCCCCGAGCACAACAGGGAAGGAATGACACGTCTATCCCATATATCATACTCAACAACGGCAGAACTAGTCGCCATACTACTCGCTCTTCGATATGTGGTTGCATGCCCGTCTGCAGCGCAATGGATCATATATAGCGATTCAAAGGCTGGACTACAAGCAATTATACCACTCCTGCGTAATGGGTGTATGCTACGCGTAGTGCACGACATTCTGACAGTGCACATGCAATCAAGTGATGCTGGCCATGATATCGTACTTCAATGGATTCCTGTACACGCAGGCATACGGGGGAATGCAGCGGCTGATGAAGTAGCGGATATAACACATCTGTCCTCATCAAAGCATCTGGTGCCGTACTCCAAAGCCGATGTGCAAGACATACTGAGGTCTCGTACACAGACTATGACTAGGCAGCAATGGCTACAAGGTGGCGCGAATCTCTCGTTGCTCCATCAAGTTGACCCGGATCTGAAATTTAGAGTTGCGTCCACCTTACCTCGGTCTATCCAGATGCTCTTGCACAGGTTCCGTCTGAACGTGCCATACAGGCGCCAATTTCTCCATAAAATTGGGAAGGCAGATTCAGCGAACTGTACACGTTGTGCAACCGTCGTGGACACTGAGCACATTCTCGTGCACTGCTCTAAATACGCAACTCAAAGGGCTACCATGAAATCAGTTCTCGACCGACTGGACAACCGCACCTATGACCTCGTAAAAGTGCTGGGTCCTTGGCCATCTGACAAGAGGGTGGCGCCTTGTCAGCACTTGTGACATTTATTCAGAGGTGTGCGTTGGGGTGAGTCTATTAGGACCATGTAATTCACTGTGCTGTAATTCACTACGTGAACCGGTGATGTTTGATTTTGGCCTTTGGCCGATAGTTATCGCGAAAGTGTGTGGGGGGGGGGAGGGGGGTTCTCTTTTATATTTATTTTTCATGGGGTGGGTTCTGTATATGGGAGTAACCGAATTTGTCGTTGTGACGAATTCAACCTCTCCCTAGTATTTTCAACATCAACGCCAACACCAACAGACAATAAACAAATTATGTTCATATCAGCTTAGTACCTGATGGGGGTCTTATTGGGCTCGTGATATCAATGCTATTTTTGCCACCAGACGGTGCGTCTCTAGCTCTCTTCGGCACCGTCACGTGTCGTCCTGGTATTGCACTCTCCTCCAGGCTCGGACCGCTTTTGTCCAATCGAAAGAAGGAATCGCACAACAAGGAAAATGCGCGTATCAATAGCTGTATCAACCGCTTGTTCTTCTCAGCACAACTCGTTCAGACTACGTTTATCAGATTGTGTTTACTGATACGTGTTCTATCTCTGCTCTGGATATCGACCTTGATTTTACGGCAAGACGAAATATAGGCATGAATCTGGCGACACAAGCTCACAAGCTGTAATGTAGTCCACGTCCACATTCGCACGACCCTCCCGAATCGACAGGAAGAATGTGCGCAATAAATTTCACTGGGGAGCAGCTTCATGACGACCGAAAAGTGAAGACTAAAGAAAGATATGAATGATGACTTGTAGAATTAAATATACACACAGAAGCAATATTACGCGACGGTCGTGTAAAAAAACACAAGTTCCGACCACCAAGGCGCTGAATCCATGCATTCTGACCAAGATTCGAATGTCGCGTAAGGGGAAAGTATGCAAGCTGCGCCGAAGACGCCGCCGCGCGTGTCGTTCGTAAAGCCTTCGGAACCCTGAAAGTGATGTGCAAAAGTAACCTCTTCTCGGCTTTTTCGGCTAAGATCAATTGTGCCTGCAAGAGTTATCAGTTCAATAAGTTCATCTAGCCTGGGGTCACGGAGTGTCCCCATCATTGTCATCAACGTCCCAGGGGTTTTCCACTTCGTTCGGTGAGCATGGCATGGTCAGTGTTACATAAGGCTTACGCCTTTAATATGTGTGTTCCAGCAGAGATTCCTGTTGAAGTCTTAGTACGCAAACTGCGTGAAGTTACCGGTCCTAAGGCTGTCCACTCACTTCAGCATCGAGGTGGTGAACGGTTTCAAACGGTGGTGCGGAACGAAGTCGCAAGGCAAAAGTGGAGTGAAGTAAATGAATTAGAGGTTGACGAAGGACAAGTCAACAGTGCAGCCACTTAGCCCAAACGTAGTTTTCATCACTACCATGTTGCTGCCCGCGTACGTGTCAGGCGGGCATTTCGAACTCGCCTTGTCGCCGTTTGGAAAGTCGAGTAATCAAAATTAGTCATCTGGGTTACAAAGATTCATTATTTCATGTACGTTTGTGTGCCGTGTGTTACGAAGACTATATGATTAGAAATGTAGACTTGGCCTGCACGTCATGCTCGTAAAATCTTTCGTTTGCATTGTGGCATCTGATAATAGATTCGCTTTTCGCGAAGGCTTCGTATTATCTCCATGGCACTGAACCCGAATACGATTGTAAAAGTCGATGACACTGTGTCGCGAACGCTTTGACTTATCCCGCCGCAATCAGTTATCTTGCCTTATTTCCCGTTGTGCCCTACCTTGGACGGCTCATTTTTCCCATCCAGTCATGCAAACGGAAAACTGTGTTGACAAAAATATTTATTTATTTGTTCCGCCCTCCAATCGGGTTGCTTGTCAAAGACGCATTTTCTTCTTCTTTTCCTATGTCTGGGCTAGGGCAACTGAGTGAGAAATATACATGCACTGTGGAATTTAATTCATGAAATATGATAAGTTTTCACAGGAGATTAGTGATCCTTTTTGTAATCATAGACTGATGTATCATGTCTCTAAATTTCAATGACCGATCCTTCTCCGGCAATTCTATCCTTCGGGTGTTGAACTTGTACAGAGTGTAGTCGAGTAAAACCTATTTGGTGGTCAGGTCTCATACCATATGAGAATTCTTACACAAACTGTGGAATACTCGTTTCCTTAGCGATCATTGTTCTCAGTCTAGCCATGCTAAATGTAAAGTGTTTTTCATTGTGATGCGAAGAATTCATTATAATGATGACAAAGATTACATTTATTGTTTCAGTTATACACTTGTCTATTTTGATAAATTACAGTTCTGTTTCAAACTCTGAAGTTTTCGTTTGTTGTCTTCATTGATGAATTCCGAAGACATTAAATAGTTTAATCTGATTAGTGGTCGCTTGAATCCAGCGTTGATCAACGCAGGCGCTATGTTGTCGCAGTGTCTGTATTGCTTCAACAACTTGCACTTTGTCGCCATGAACTTGCACAGTCTCTTATTGATGTTTCCTTTCTTTGTATGAAGATTCTTGAATGGCGTACAAGAGAGTATTAGATGAAAATCGTCCGGTGGTCCACCACAATTGATATGTTTGTTGAGTTTCAACAGGTGATAATACATCAGACCTTGCACGACAATATTGAACTTCTGTTGATTCGACATCGTTGCAGAGACTGGTTAAAAAAATAATTGCGTTGCCGTGGTAGAGGAACATATCACGTGACAAGATTTTATGTACTTTCCATCTCAGATATGTGTGTAATTTCAACAAATCCGTAATGAATCGTGCGATATAGACCGCTTGTATATGATAATTTTATCCGACTGCTTTCTTGATGAACGCAATGCCCATTGCAATGATTACAATTACATCTGGTCTAGTGTATTTCAATTCTTCGTTGGCAAACCTCAAAAACTCCGCCATCAATCCCAGTGGCCCTTCCGACGTTGATGTGCAGATATTTTTATAAGTATTGTGGATTCGGCATGTACATTCTTGCACCTTCACTTCTGTAGTTTGTACCATTTCTCCGAATACGACCATGTCTAGGACGTATTGAAATGCAGCGATAATGAAAACGTTTCGTGGCTCCTCCTTTTCGAAGCAGTTTTTTATCACATCTTCCCATGACTTATGGTATCGAGTACAAAATCTGTCTGTCTTTTCAATGTAGAGCAATTGTCTCTTCTGTTTTCAAGTGCACATCTACACTTAATTAAAAGCATATCTATGTTTATTTTATTGATTACAATTTTATTATCTGGTTTAGAATGCTATAATCTCCACCTGTCGTGAGAATTATTGTTTTGACTTTGTTTCAAGTATTCACTCGTCTGGTATTCTATGAGTTGTGAACTTACTGCCTGAAATAATTATTGTCTTGCATTTGTTTCAATTGTTCACTCGATTGACATAAGTAAGTACCTCTAAGGTGGGAATGCCTCATAACTCTGAGTTGCATTTCACATTTGATATTTCTGTTGCAAGATATTACAAAAACTGATGTAATTAAATTTGTTTCTCGTTTTTGATTGAGTATCGTTGCTACCAATGAATAATTTAAACTTTCTCTACATGTTCAATAACAATATCGCATCTCTACAAACTTATTCGACTTGTCAACCACTTTGATGAAAGATTTCCGTTTCAGGGAAAGGATGCGAAAAGATACTGACCCCCGCGAGTGATATCGACATCTATTTGCGCTGCACAATAAAATATATCGCCTTTGAACTCTCTTACCTTACCTCTAGAGCGCCTCGTTTGCTGGACGAAGTAATATAGCCCCTAACCCTTTGAGTGATAAAGCATGCGCGGTGCTATGGTCACATAGATAGAGACATAAAGTCTACCGGCTTTGAGGAAAAGAGTGAAAACCGTGCATATTTCGTATGTCTTGGATACCTCCATCAAGGCTCGTAGTGTTTGTTACAATGAAAATTGTATATTGATTGATTTTGTGATGGTTCAATGATAGATTATTTTCCTTTGTTGATGTTTATGTGTCGCCGCGTGTTCCTCTGTCCTTCAGCGTTAAGTCTGTGCTATTTCCTCTTTTCATAGATTGATTAGCTATTATTTCTCTATGTGTTGGATGGTGGGCAGGTTTGGTCCTCTATTAATTGTAGCTGTTGATTGTGTTGTTTCTCGTTATTTCCTTACGTCTATGCTGTTCACTTAATAAGAAATTAAAAGTTGAGTAATGTTGGAATATGAAACTGAGATTCCCTATTGGGCTCGAAATGTTATGACAGATATTCACGCTATGCAATGATGGTTCTCACGTCTCAGACTTTTTATAATACAATTTGTAATTTGATTGTCATCATATTGATTAAGAATATCTTCCTTGTACTGGTATAGATTTTATTTCCTCGTGTGTTCTCGTCGTTCGTGTTCTGTTTGTTGGCTAGGAACGTGCTATGTGGTGAAGTTCATTTTTAACATGTCTATTTTTTATGAGTTCGATTTTTTCTTCTGATTTTCTGAATGATAGGTTACTCTGTTGTTTGATTATGAATATCTGCTTTGTAGTGGTATAGATTTTATTTCCTCTTGTGTTTGTGTCGTTCTTGTTGTTCGTGTTCCGTGGTCTTCGATACATCTGTTGGCAGCTGTCTTCAAAAAATCAGGGTAGAAATCATCAGATGTGGTTGTTGGCTAGGAGCGTGCTATGTGGTGAAGTTCATTTTTAACATGTCTATTTTCTGATGAGTTTGATTTTTTCTTCTTCTGATGTTCTGAATGGTAGATTACTATATTGTTTTGATTAATCAATGTAGTGGTATAGATTTTATTTCATCTTTTGTTCGTGTCCCATAGTCTTCCAGGGTCTGTGCTGTTCACATTTAACTACATACAACTATCAGAACTTCCCGCTATTGCACTGATTGTTCTCACGAATAGGAATAATTAGACTTTTTATAATACAATTTGTAATTTTGTTTATAATCATATTGATTAAGAATATCTTCTTTGATTAAATGTGGTGATCGTTTTTTCGTTTTGATATGGTGTAGCTATTATTTCCCTACATGCCTATGATTGATTCTATATTAATGCTATGTGTTGATTCGAATTATTGCCTTATGTCTGCGCTATTCACTTCAATAGAAATTTATTACTTAAATTTGTGTCATATTGGAATATTAAACTTAGCTATTGTGCTTGAAATTACTTACATCTATCAGGTTCTCACATCTCAGACTTTTTATAATAAAACTTGTAATTTTGATTGTAATCGTATTGATCAAGAATATTTTAAATGTGTTATCACTTCTGATTCATTGAAAACTTGATTACAGTTAATAAAAAATATTATGTTTGATTTGTGATACCTATTCAATGCTATTGTATCATACCTTTAATAAGTATTGTTACGTGTATTGTGTTCCTTCTACTTCAGATTTTTGGCTAAGTTTTTCCCATTCACGCAGAGTCATAACATAATTCCTAATGACTTTAATAAATATATTTTCACTTGTACTTTTGTGTATGGCTCTTCTTTGCATGTAAACAGCCTACTGCACACCTGTTGTAGCTGGAAAAATTACGATTCAAGTCGACTCAGGCTGAAAAATGACTAAAGTCGGCGGCCCAGGCTCAAGGGTAAACGCTCACGCAGCCCTCCGGCCACGCGCCGCCCACAACAGCAGCCCTCGACTCGAGCGCCGCCCACCTGTCGCGGGAAGGAAGTCTGCCCAAGTAGGAAAATGGTGAAAGAAGTCAGCCCAAGGTGAAGGGTAAGCGCGCACGCAGCCCTGCGGTCACGCTCCGCCCACCACAGCAGCCCTCCACCCGAGCGCCGTCCGCCGGGTGCGGGAAAAAATACGCGACCCAAATCGGCCAAGGCTCAAAAATGTCGAAAGAAGTCGGCCCAGGTTCAAAAATGTGAGAGGGTAAACGCGCACTCAGCACTCCAGCCTACGCGCCGCCCACCGGGAAGCGCCTCCACCCCAGCGCCGCCCGCCGAGTGCGGGAAGAAATACGCGAACCAAATCGGCGAAGGCTCAAAAATGTCGAAAGAAGTCGGCCCAGGCTGAAAAATGTGAGAGGGTAAGCGCGCACGCAGCCCTTCCCCCACCGATAATCACGTGGACAACCCTCCGCACACGCGCCGCGCGGGGAAAAATACCCGCAGGGCTCAGGGCAGGGGAGCCATAGTTTCTCATCCCTGTAGATTCTCAACCATCTATTACTACTTACTTGGTGTAACCTTTAATATATATGGTCCTGATGCTTCAAACTGGGTAGAGTTGTATAGAGAGCTGGTTGTGGATGTCACGGCTGCTGAAAAGTACGATTTTTGTTTACCTGAAAGAGTATTTTTGGTTAAATCAGTATTTGTGACATCTGGGACATGTTGTATGGCCATCGAAGATAGTAATGAGGCGCATTAATTCATTGTTGTATCGTTTTATTTGGGAAAAGAAAACCGAACTTGTACAATGTCCCATGGTGTAGTCAGGAAGAAACGTTCATTACCCGTGGTTGCATTACTTATTCAGCTCCGCATGGAACTTCAAACATCCATGGTAGGCAAGCCTGAGCGATGGGCAAGACACGTAAACAAACACAAACACGAATGCTCAAATAAGGCTTGTTTACGTGTCTTGCCCATCGCTCAGGCTTGCCTGTCATGGAATTTCTCCACCAGCTAGCCTGCATTTACGCCATTCTGTCAATGAACTTCAAACATGTCTTACGACTGAGCTCAGATGCCACAGAAACCAAGGTTTTCTGAATCGATGGGATTGCCATCCAGGTTTTATAACCATTAGAGATTGTGTGTTTTTGAAAGATTATACTCGGCGTATTGCATGACGTCATAAGCGAATGATGTCCCAATTGTAGTTTTTATTTTTTTACTTTTTGAACAGTGTGTTTCTGGTCAATTCTGGTTCACTGCTTGCACTGTACATATCATCAGGTTAACGTAATAAATTTTCTTTGTATAATTCTGGTCTGAAATGTCAATAAACTCATTCTAAAAAGTGTATGTTCTTATCAGCTTAATATCTGATAAGAGACCTATTTGGGCACGTGATATTGTTATTTTTGCCACAGGCGCCTTGGGATGTTTGAGAGACACTGCTCTGTCGTCTGCTTTTTCCTAAGAGACCAGATGCGATGTTTAGCGACGCTTTTACTTTGTGCGCATGACTTGTTCATGAAAACACTCACCACCTGTTCCGCGTCCGTTGCAACCGACAAATTCTAAGAAAAAACGCAATCGAACAATAACTTCCACAGAGAGATGCAACCAGAGCGTCTGCGCATGCGCCGGCAGCAACAAACAGGAAACTGGCACTCCAACTTCCCATGATACCTCGGGCGCCACATGTGGCGCTGACTTTTCTCAAAAGGTCTATTACATGCCAGCTTGTGAGCTTCTGTCGCGAGCTTCAGGCCCATTATTCGTCTTGCCGCAAAATCAAGGCTGATACCCAGAGCAGAGATAGAACATGTATCAGTAAACACAACAGTTGTGCAGAGAAAGATAAAGCGGTTGTTGTGCGATTACCTTCCTTTCGATTAATCATTCGTAATATAGGGATGAATTTTTTCACTCTTGGTATATTTATTGATTTTACCGAGGCTTTCGACTGTATTAGTCATAAAACGTTACCTAAAAACTAATCGCACTGGAATTGCACTGATATTAATTCACCCTAATCTTGAAAATCGACAGTAGTATGTTCAATTACGTGGCCATGCTGACTCTTCACTTCCTAGAATTTTATATGGCGTACTCCAAGGCACTGCACTAGGGCCTTTGTTGTTTACTGTATATATCAATGACATTGTGTACCTTTATACAAATTGTAAACTTGTTTCATGCGCTGATGATACTAGCATTTTTGTAATCAGTGACAGCGTGGATAACATAATGTGAGAGGCAAATATAATACTCTCTAAAGTGAATAAATGAACTCAAGCAAATTCACTTAAAGTGAACGCGTGCAAAAGCAAAGGTATAATATTTAGGTCCAAAAACAAAAATGTTGTTGTAAATATTCAATTGAAGTTCGCGGGTGCGCAGAGAGAAATTGTTGATTCCATAAAGAAACTAGGTGTTACTATTCACGAAAAATTGTCATGGGAGTTGATTGGGGAAGAAGTTAACTTGGACAATTGGGGTAATAGGCAGACACAGGCATATTTTTCCATTCCGTGTAAAATTGCTCCTTTATAATTCGCTTTTTTATCACATATCAACGATAGTTTTCTCGTATGGGTAACCACTACAAACGAAAATTTGGGTAAACGGCAGATCATGCAAAATAGGATGTTGCGCGTACTTGTGGATACAGGTTATAGGGACCGCACCGAAGAAATTCTTCCCCGGTACCACATATTGGATGTATTTCAATTATATGACTTTGAGCTATTTTGTCTTTTTAAGTAATTAGATAAGATGTGCTGTAGTATTAATTTGGAGTTTAAACCTTCTTTACATAACACACGTCATCATCATCTGTTGAAAATTCCTACGGTGCGAACTAATTACGGGAACCAATCTCTGGATTATAGACTGCCAAATCTATTAAAACAACTTTCATTAAGAGGGAACAAAATAGCAGGAGCTCTTTGGCTGCACGTATAGCATATGTTTGTAAGTCAAACGTCGCCATGCCAGTATTGCACAGCTATTTCGGCCTTATTGGGTCATGGTCAGCAGTACGCATGCAGGCAACGTTTGAGCGGATGGCGTCAGAAGGTCACGTGGCACGTCATTCCTCCCGCCGGGGTGTGCTAACACACCACTGTAAGTCCAGTGCAAAGGCAGTCAAGTGTATAAGGAAAAAAAATTAGCAGGAGCTCTTTGGCTACATGTATAGCCACGTGCCACGTGACCTTCTAACGCCGTCCGCTCACATGTTCCCTGCCTGCGTACTGCTGACGATAGCCCAATAAGGCCGAAACAGCTGTCCAGTACTAGCATGGCGACGTTTGACTCAAAAACATATGCTATACGTGCAGCCAAAGAGCTCCTGCTAATGTTTTCCCCTTATACACTTGACTGGCTTTGCACTGGGCTTTGAGTAGTGTCTTAGCACACCTGACGGCCCGAATCACGTGCCACGTGACCTTTTGACGCCATCCGCTGAAATGTTGCCTGCCTGTGTTCTGCTGACGACGGCTGAATAAGGACGAAACAGCTGATCAGTAGTGGCATGCACTCTACGAGATGAGGGAGTCACCCTGACTCCCTTTGGAGGAGTCAAACCCTGCCACATATATAACCCCCTCCTGGAGTCACTATGACTCCATCAAGGCAGGGGGAGTGATTTGATGCCATCAAGGGGAGTCATTTGACTCCCAGTTCCATGGATCTATTTTGACTCCTACCGGCATCAAATGACCCCAAAGGGGGAGTCACTTGATTCCCTCGGTTTCGCGAGGGGGGGGGGACCTTCCACCCTCACACAAAAAATGCGCCAAAACGAAGCACCGTTGCAATAAATGCTGTTTCCCTGCAGTACTCGCTAACTGCACCAGTTCCTGGCCAGAACGTACAAATATAAACAAGAGCAGCATTCCGGGACACCCCTCTGAAACCCTGCTAGACCTGATAGGAGAGGACTACGCATGGAAGCTAAGTTTACGGGGTGGTGCGTGAGTACGTGAGGAGGAACAGATTTGGGCAGGGAGAGGAGGACATATCTGAGGCGAACAATTCCCTTTTCGTGCCCCGACGTGATAACAACGCCGATAACACGCCCGCGAGCTTTCGCGTAACATAAAGAATAAGACGTGATGTATAACTGTGAGAACGAGCAATTATCGGCAGATTGCCGGATGAAATTGGCAGGTTGGCGCCTATGATAGCCTTCTGGATGTCAGATTGACTAAATGTTAGTTCTAAGGCTGCAGCAAGGGCAACAGCTACGGTCCGCAGACGATACAAAGACTACGTAATTTTATGATGATACCGTCAGTATCAAGTTGGTATCAAGAGTTATTACGAGCTAAAATAGAGGAAATTGACAATTTGGCGCCAGTGAGTGCCACTTGCGCTACGATCTGACAAAATGTCTGAGGTACATATATAGATTGTGCTGGTTGGTGTAAATCCACAAGCGACCAAAGAACAAACACGAAACAACAACAGAGCGACTTGTGTGATCTTCTCTCCTTTTTGTTCTTTGGCCGCTTGAAAATGAACGATTTGACCAAACGCTACTTCGCAATCTGTAGGAAGGGAAACAGGTATGGGCCGCGGACTCATAGCTATTAAGCATGGATATACTGACTACGTAATTAAATGATGACATCTTCGATATGACGTTTATATACAGAGTTATTACTAAATGAAATGGAAGATATGGACAATTTGGCATCTGCGAGTGCTGTGGCGATGCGAGTGGTGGCGTCAGCGAGTGGCAATGAATTGATCAAACGCGACTTCGTTGGACCAGGGATTTTGGTGCAGAACTAAATACATTCAGAATCTAAGGCGTGTATATTCCCAAATGCCAGCAGTGGGTAGGAATACAGAAGGTCACCGACACACGAGGCGATGAAGAAGAAGAGAACACTAAGTGAATTTTATTTTAGTGTATTTACAATGCTGTTTACCCATACTTGTAGGTATAGTCGCAGGTAGATAGGTCACACGGCAATTTACAACAACACAAGAACAGACAATTACAACAGATGTTAGAGTTTCTAACTTAAAGTTCCATGCCAGATTTTGCCTTCCGCAGGTAGGAAAATTTGATTAGATGAAGTGTGCGAAAAGAAAATCAGTGACAAAACCAAAATAACATGAAAATGAGCTTTTTTCTGGGGGTTAATTTTGAAACGCGTAAAAATAAATTGCATAACAATCAGCGAGTTTAGATCACCTTGACACGAAACAACAATAACGCGGCTTGATGGTGCGACCCGTTCCTTAAATCCCAGTCTATACCTCTCAACTTGATCTCCAATGCTTATTGTAGATTTCCAATAACCACCTCTATGGATCCATGGTATGAAGACTGGCATGCGATTGAGTATAGCCTGTATAGGGGTGTAGAAACTGGAACAGGGTAGAATATCGGCGGTGGCGATTAGACACCCCAACGTCAAAAATAAAGTTGTTCATTAGCAGATTTGGAGATAATCGCTAAAGAAGGCTACGCGCCCTCGAGTACATTATTTATTTCTCGTGTAAGATGAAGCAATGCTTAGATCAGGGTAACCAGGGCTCTGACACACGTGGGCGGCATGTGCATGGCTTGCAGTCAGCCATTCTGTGCCCCGAGGGCTCTTGACCACGAAATAGAATAAAGCTGCTCCCCCCCCCCCCAATAATGAAGAATTTGGAATGAAACCAGGTTTTCAGGCATTGTTTTTACCCTTGCTCGATGTAGTGCTGCTCCTATCGATGTTAGGAAGTACATGCACATTCGAGCAGTTCTTGTGACTCATGAACCTCAACAAGTAGTTATAGCGATCTGGTCTGAACGTGCATTTTGATAAGCTACACTGTAAGTAATATGATAATTAAGAAGTAATGGTGGAGTGAAGTGCAGAGATGCCATCATCATAATTATTACACTAAGTTTATGGGCTTGCAGCATAGCAGCAGCCGCTCCGGATATCATGCTCGAAAAACTATACGAGCACGGAGAGGCGCAGAGAAAAAAAGGAAAAAAATATAGAGATGGAGTAGTTATGTACGAGGGTCACTGTGTGAAAATTTTTAATTACTTCTCTTTACATTATTTTTTTCTTTTTCACGTTGAAAATGCAAGCAAAATCAACAATACAGTGTGTAAACCGATAGTTGCAGTGTTCCTGAACGTTGGGATAATCGTTCGTGAAGAACGATGTACGAAGAACGTGAAACGCCTTTCAAATTTTCAGTGTTTCATTTACAAAAGAAGCTCATTTGTTTCTGTTGGTGTGTCAAGTGAAGTTTTTCATTGATGAATTGTATATGGGGAGGCGAATCCCTAATAAGTATACCGCTCAGCTGTTTACGCTAAGGTATTTTGCTATAATTGCGGTCTTTTCCGGGGGTTTCATTACCCCCACCCCCCAGGGAGGTGTACACTCCCCCTGAATTTTTCCAACCACTCCCCTGTAATTCATGAGATTTCCCGATACACCTTGGCCACCAATGCATATACCCTTATATATGTATCCATAAAGATATACCCCCCTATGGTTCGCTCCACTCGAAATCACGCATACATCTTATCACGCCGGGTACCGCATCTTGGTTTCTATGCGCATTGATGATAGTGTAGTGCCAGCCGCAACAACAATGACAAAGAAGAAATTGGTGTTGGAGTTGGACGGACTAAAAATAATACGGAGAGGTTGAACTTGTCACCTGACAAGTTCTGCTACTCCGAGAAAAAGCTACGAAAAACAACACGAAGAAATTGTTGTTCCTACCTGCCGTTTGAATTCAGCATGAGAGAGCCGCGACGATATGGCATGAAAAAAAAAAAAAAGAACACTTGCCAAGACACTGAGCCAAAAGTGAACTTGCACGGCACATCGCCGGCAGTCCAAACATTTACACGGCAGCAGACACCTACGAGCACTTGTGCTAAAATCTGAGGAAAAGACATCACACATGAAGATACATATCCGTTTGAATTTCACTCTTCATGATAATCAACTAATTTTTCTCGAAGTGCAGCACGCATAGAGAAGTCCATGATTCGCTTACACGTCTATACCTGCAAGAAATGGCCCACAGTCTCATTCTGAAACATTGCATCACTTGCCAACTTCTTCGAGAAAAGTAAAAAGTAACCTTCCTGCAACCCCGATGATGGCAGGGGCATCCAAGGAATACACCACAAAGAGTCACAGGTGCATTCTGCATAGCGAAGCTATTATCAACGACTTATACTAGGCCCTTGTACTGGGATTTTAACAGTGGGGGCCGCAAAATTTCTAAAAGGCGCCGGCAGAGCCCTCTAAAACGGGCGAAACCTTTTGTATCATGATGCCAAAGGCATATTCGAGACGGTGTATGCTATTGCACTTCCCACTGGGATTGTAACGGAGGCGACCGCAAAATCCGTAGAAGACCGCAGCAGAGCCCTTTAGAACGGGCGAAACCTCTTTAATTATGGTTCCAAACAGATATTATAAACGGCTTATGATGCTCTTCTACTGGGATTGCAACAGAAGCGACCACAAAAATCGGAAAAGGCAGCAGCAGAGTCCTTTAAAACGTACGAAACCCCTTGTATCACGGTACCAAAGGCATAGTTATGACGGCTTATGCTATGCCTTTCTACCGGGATTGCGCAAGAGGTGACCGAAAAATTCGGATACGGCGGCAGCTAGGCCTTTTAAAACGGGCGACACTCCCTGTATCATGGAGCGAAAGAAAGAAAGTTCACAGTGGCTTGTGCAATGCTATTCTGCTGGAGTTATAACACAGGAGATCGCCCAATTCGGAAAACGTGGCAGCAGAGCCCTCTTAAACGAGCAAAACCCCTTGTGTCATGCTGCCAAAGACTTATTATCAACAACTTATATTATGCCATTCTATCGAGATCATAACACAGGCGACCGCAAATATCGGAAAAGGATGTAGCATAGCCCTTCAAAACGGGCGAGACCTCTTGTATCATGCTGCCAATGACATGTCATCAATGGCTTGTGCTATGCCCTTCTACTGGGATTGTAACAGAGGCTACCGCAAAATACGGAAAATGCGGCAGCACGGCCCTTTAAAACGGTCGATACCCCTTGTATCATAGTTTCAAAGTTATATACGTATTCGCAACGGCTTATGCTGTTGCCATTCAACTGGAATTATAACGGGCGCGGCCGCAAACTCCATAAAAGGCTGCACAGAGCCCTTTAAAACGGACAAAGACCCCTTTAATCATGGCGGCAGACATTTTACACGCATATACAGACGCGACGGCTTATGTTAAGCCCCTCTCCTGTGATTGCATCGGAAAACACCGCAAAATTTGGAAAAGGCGGCAGCAGGGCTCTTTACAATGACTCTGTATCATGGTGCCAAAGGGATACTATGAACGGCTTGTACTGGGATTGTAACAGAGGCTACCGCAACGTTCGGCATCAGACCGATTCCTTTAAAACGTGCGAAGCCCCTTTAATCATAGTACCAGGGCGTACCTATTTCCCCTGTACATGGCGAGGTCGTGTTTGAAGAAAAAAAGAGGTCGTGTTTGGGGCTTAATATGAGCTCATATAAAATATTATAAAGAATGTCTTAAGCTGGTTTTACAGAATGTGTACATGAAATCCAGATTTCGGAGTTTGAGCGCAATACCATTTTCCCCTTTTGCACACTGAGAGTTCGCGCTTTACAAAATCGCTTCGAAAATGGCACTTGAAATAGCCAAATGGCAAATTTCATCAACTTCGGGACTTAATATCATTTGATATAACAATAATATTAAAAATGCCCTAAGCTGGTTTTGTAATATGTATATGTGAAAATAAGATCACTGGGTTTGAACTCCGTATCTTATTCCCCTTTGCACCCTGGGAGGTCGCGTTTGACAAAATCGCTTCCAAAATGGCATTCGAATTAACCAAATGGCCAATTTCATCAACTTCGGGACTTATTGTCATTTGATATAACAATAATATTAAAGATGTCCTAAGCTGATTTTGTAATATGTATTTGTGAAAGTAAGATCACGGGGTTTGAAACCCGTACCTTGTTCCCCTGTTGCACCCTTTGAGGTCGCGTTTGACAAAATCGCTTCCAAAACGACACTCGAAATGGCCTATTTCATAAAATTCGGGGCTTGATCATTTGATATAACAATAATATTAAAGATGTCCTAAAGTGATTTTGTAATATGAATATCTGAAAGTAAGATCGCAGGGTTTGAACCCCGTACCTTGTTCCCCTGTTGCACCCTGAAAGATCGCGTTTGACAAAATCGCTTCCAAAACGGCACACGAAATTGCCAAATGGCCAATTTAATAAAATTCGTGGCTTGATACCATTTGATGTAGTAATAATGTCAAAGATGTCCTAAGCTGATTTTGTAATATGTATATGTGAAAGTATTTGACAAAAACCATTTGACAAAATCGCTTCCAAAACAGCCCTCGAAATGGCCAATTTCATCAAGTTCGGGGCTTAATATCATTTGATATAACAATGATATTAAAGATCTCCTAAGCTGATTATGTAATATGTATATGTGAAAGTAAGATCACGGGGTTTGAACCTCGTACGTTGTTCCCCTGTTGCACCCTGAAAGATCGCGTTTGACAAAATCACTTCCAAAACGGCACACGAAATTGCCAAATGGCCAATTTAATAAAATTCGTGGCTTGATACCATTTGATGTAGTAATAATGTCAAAGATGTCCTAAGCTGATTTTGTAATATGTATATGTGAAAGTATTTGACAAAAACCATTTGACAAAATCGCTTCCAAAACAGCCCTCGAAATGGCCAATTTCATCAAGTTCGGGGCTTAATATCATTTGATATAACAATAATATTAAAGATCTCCTAAGCTGATTATGTAATATGTATATGTGAAAGTAAGATCACGGGGTTTGAACCTCGTACGTTGTTCCCCTGTTGCACCCTGAAAGATCGCGTTTGACAAAATCGCTTCCAAAACGGCACACGAAATTGCCAAATGGCCAATTTAATAAAATTCGTGGCTTGATACCATTTGATGTAGTAATAATGTCAAAGATGTCCTAAGCTGATTTTGTAATATGTATATGTGAAAGTATTTGACAAAAACCATTTCACAAAATCGCTTCCAAAACAGCCCTCGAAATGGCCAATTTCATCAAGTTCGGGGCTTAATATCATTTGATATAACAATGATATTAAAGATCTCCTAAGCTGATTATGTAATATGTATATGTGAAAGTAAGATCACGGGGTTTGAACCTCGTACGTTGTTCCCCTGTTGCACCCTGAAAGATCGCGTTTGACAAAATCGCTTCCAAAACGGCACACGAAATTGCCAAATGGCCAATTTAATAAAATTCGTGGCTTGATACCATTTGATGTAGTAATAATGTCAAAGATGTCCTAAGCTGATTTTGTAATATGTATATGTGAAAGTATTTGACAAAAACCATTTGACAAAATCGCTTCCAAAACTGCCCTCGAAATGGCCAATTTCATCAAGTTCGGGGCTTAATATCATTTGATATAACAATGATATTAAAGATCTCCTAAGCTGATTATGTAATATGTATATGTGAAAGTAAGATCACGGGGTTTGAACCTCGTACGTTGTTCCCCTGTTGCACCCTGAAAGATCGCGTTTGACAAAATCGCTTCCAAAACGGCACACGAAATTGCCAAATGGCCAATTTAATAAAATTCGTGGCTCGATACCATTTGATGTAGTAATAATGTCAAAGATGTCCTAAGCTGATTTTGTAATATGTATATGTGAAAGTATTTGACAAAAACCATTTGACAAAATCGCTTCCAAAACAGCCATCGAAATGGCCAATTTCATCAAGTTCGGGGCTTAATATCATTTGATATAACAATGATATTAAAGATCTCCTAAGCTGATTATGTAATATGTATATGTGAAAGTAAGATCACGGGGTTTGAACCTCGTACGTTGTTCCCCTGTTGCACCCTGAAAGATCGCGTTTGACAAAATCGCTTCCAAAACGGCACTCGAAATGGCCAAATGGCCAATTTAATAAAATTCGTGGCTTGATACCATTTGATGTAGTAATAATGTCAAAGATGTCCTAAGCTGATTTTGTAATATGTATATGTGAAAGTATTTGACAAAAACCATTTGACAAAATCGCTTCCAAAACAGCCCTCGAAATGGCCAATTTCATCAAGTTCGGGGCTTAATATCATTTGATATAACAATGATATTAAAGATCTCCTAAGCTGATTATGTAATATGTATATGTGAAAGTAAGATCACGGGGTTTGAACCTCGTACGTTGTTCCCCTGTTGCACCCTGAAAGATCGCGTTTGACAAAATCGCTTCCAAAACGGCACACGAAATTGCCAAATGGCCAATTTAATAAAATTCGTGGCTTGATACCATTTGATGTAGTAATAATGTCAAAGATGTCCTAAGCTGATTTTGTAATATGTATATGTGAAAGTATTTGACAAAAACCATTTGACAAAATCGCTTCCAAAACAGCCCTCGAAATGGCCAATTTCATCAAGTTCGGGGCTTAATATCATTTGATATAACAATGATATTAAAGATCTCCTAAGCTGATTATGTAATATGTATATGTGAAAGTAAGATCACGGGGTTTGAACCTCGTACGTTGTTCCCCTGTTGCACCCTGAAAGATCGCGTTTGACAAAATCGCTTCCAAAACGGCACACGAAATTGCCAAATGGCCAATTTAATAAAATTCGTGGCTTGATACCATTTGATGTAGTAATAATGTCAAAGATGTCCTAAGCTGATTTTGTAATATGTATATGTGAAAGTATTTGACAAAAACCATTTGACAAAATCGCTTCCAAAACAGCCCTCGAAATGGCCAATTTCATCAAGTTCGGGGCTTAATATCATTTGATATAACAATGATATTAAAGATCTCCTAAGCTGATTATGTAATATGTATATGTGAAAGTAAGATCACGGGGTTTGAACCTCGTACGTTGTTCCCCTGTTGCACCCTGAAAGATCGCGTTTGACAAAATCGCTTCCAAAACGGCACACGAAATTGCCAAATGGCCAATTTAATAAAATTCGTGGCTTGATACCATTTGATGTAGTAATAATGTCAAAGATGTCCTAAGCTGATTTTGTAATATGTATATGTGAAAGTATTTGACAAAAACCATTTGACAAAATCGCTTCCAAAACAGCCCTCGAAATGGCCAATTTCATCAAGTTCGGGGCTTAATATCATTTGATATAACAATGATATTAAAGATCTCCTAAGCTGATTATGTAATATGTATATGTGAAAGTAAGATCACGGGGTTTGAACCTCGTACGTTGTTCCCCTGTTGCACCCTGAAAGATCGCGTTTGACAAAATCGCTTCCAAAACAGCCCTCGAAATGGCCAATTTCATCAAGTTCGGGGCTTAATATCATTTGATATAACAATGATATTAAAGATCTCCTAAGCTGATTATGTAATATGTATATGTGAAAGTAAGATCACGGGGTTTGAACCTCGTACGTTGTTCCCCTGTTGCACCCTGAAAGATCGCGTTTGACAAAATCGCTTCCAAAACGGCACACGAAATTGCCAAATGGCCAATTTAATAAAATTCGTGGCTTGATACCATTTGATGTAGTAATAATGTCAAAGATGTCCTAAGCTGATTTTGTAATATGTATATGTGAAAGTATTTGACAAAAACCATTTGACAAAATCGCTTCCAAAACAGCCCTCGAAATGGCCAATTTCATCAAGTTCGGGGCTTAATATCATTTGATATAACAATGATATTAAAGATCTCCTAAGCTGATTATGTAATATGTATATGTGAAAGTAAGATCACGGGGTTTGAACCTCGTACGTTGTTCCCCTGTTGCACCCTGAAAGATCGCGTTTGACAAAATCGCTTCCAAAACGGCACACAAAATTGCCAAATGGCCAATTTAATAAAATTCGTGGCTTGATACCATTTGATGTAGTAATAATGTCAAAGATGTCCTAAGCTGATTTTGTAATATGTATATGTGAAAGTATTTGACAAAAACCATTTGACAAAATCGCTTC
Organism: Ornithodoros turicata; assembly: GCF_037126465.1. Lineage (NCBI taxonomy): Eukaryota > Metazoa > Arthropoda > Arachnida > Ixodida > Argasidae > Ornithodoros > Ornithodoros turicata. The sequence goes on from NW_026999389.1 coordinate 186,671, forward strand.
CAAAACAGCCCTCGAAATGGCCAATTTCATCAAGTTCGGGGCTTAATATCATTTGATATAACAATGATATTAAGGATCTCCTAAGCTGATTATGTAATATGTATATGTGAAAGTAAGATCACGGGGTTTGAACCTCGTACGTTGTTCCCCTGTTGCACCCTGAAAGATCGCGTTTGACAAAATCGCTTCCAAAACGGCACTCGAAATGGTCAAATGGCCAATTTCACCAATTTCGGGGCTTAATATCATTTGATATAACAATAATATAAAAGATGTCCTAACGTGATTTTGTAATATGTATATGTGAAAGTAAGATCACGAGGTTTGAACCCCGTATCTTGTTCCCCTGGTGCACCCAGAAAGGTCGCGTTTGACGAAATGACTTAAAAAACGGCACCCGAAATGGACAATTTTATCAAGTTTAATATAAAAGCGATATAAAATACAAAACGGTATCATTTCTATATTACTCACTCAACGCAAACTTGTCTGTCTGTTGGAGATCCGGAAAAAATGACCATCCGCCTTTCGAACTCCTTCCCACCGGCCGTATAGTCGCAGCGCATGCGTATTACGGCAATACTGGGATTTAGTCCATCGAGCTCCTAGGAGGGGAACCTTCTCTGAGTCGCTACTTTGAAGGCCCTGGGTGCATCAGGATTAACACTCACACATCGTGCCGTGGTTGGTATGTGGCCTGGGGGACGTAGTCACTGAAAATAGGCGATGACATTTCCAGAATTTGACTGTCATTGTCGAAAACTCGTAGTCTAAACATGGGCCCGCTGCAAAAATCGACGGAATCCCCATAGGCACAATGCATTAAAATTCACTTGGCCAGGATGCACTGGGTTTACATTCTCCTAGAGCCTTTGATGTCTCCAGGGGTTCTTTGCATGGTGTTCTTCTGTTTTAGACGATGACATCTTAAAATCCGTATTCTGTTTAGCTGTTAATTGGTATATCCGCTGTCTCTCATTGAATTCACATCCCGTAAGGCCGTCTTCCGCGAGGGACGTTAAATACGGGGTGCCGTGTGATGAGCTTTCATCGCACGTTAAAGAACCCTCAGGTGGGCAAAAGCAATCCACAGACCGACCGCTGTGGCACCGCTCATGATCTCAGTTGTCTCGCGACGTAAACACCCAATTATTATTACATCCCGTAAGGCCGCTTCCGGCATGGCGGCTGAGCATCGTGGCGGAGCGCGCCGGCAGGGGGGTGACCGCGAATTTTGGGAATGTTTAGTTTGGTCACTTACACCAAGGTGTACTGGCAGTTCGAACATACAGCAGAAATACATAATTTGTTGCAAATGGTATTCTACATTTTTTACAAGCTACTGAATGGTTCCAGACTATAGGCTTAACATAAGAGATTTTTATTGCTTTGACAATTAGCATTCTTTTGATACAAGGTAGCAGCAACAGGGTAAGTGACTAAGTTACACATGCTTTGATCTTTAAATTGAAACACCTGAACCACCTGTTCAACTTTGACGTTGTTCACAGGCCTGCACAAATCTGATGATCCACATCGATTAAGAACTAGCACATGCTGAGCGTAGTAGCTATTGACTGTCCCATACATCTTGAAACCAGTTTCATCCAGTTAGAGTGAACAGCTGAATTATGTATTTTTTTACCAGGATGAATGTTTTTGTTCTTGTTCCTTTTCATTTGCGGTGAGACCAAATATCATCTACACGGTGGTGCCTTCAAAAACCCACCAGCCTGATATTTCCTGTACTCAAGACACGGAAATAGTACCTGTGGATTTCCGAACTGAGAGAAAACGCGTTCTCATTACCTGAGAGAACAATTCGGATGTGATTCAATATGAAAAGTTGTCTGAAAAATGCGCGAAATAGAGTGCAAGAAGGTTTCTGGCAACAGCACGAACATCTTACTGATGTGCAGGCTGGTGAAGCTGCCACCAGAGTTCAAGTAACACTTGCATACTTTCCGTTGATGCTGCCATTGTTACTCTATAAGAAGTCTGCTAGTAACACTTACGCGCTGTCTTCAAAATCTTTTCGTATCCCGTTTCATACATTAGAGTAACATTTTACTGCTATTCCAGATTAATTCCCAGTTTGCCCCCTGATAACAAGAACATGTGCTGTGCCCTTGCAATCTCACAGCCGTTTGTCACTCAGCTGTCGCACGCAAAAACTGAATAAGGGTGGGCATTCCAAGACAACCCCCTCTACGATGGAGGGTTCATGGAAATCAATGAAGCACAGCAACCTGTTATGGGAACTAGTAGTACTTAATCGATGTACATTATGAAATTTGTGCACAGCGTCAATCTGTATATGCTCCAAACAGTGATTACCACGTTAACGGTAAAGAAGGTGGCATTCTGGATGCCCGACCATGAACCCTTCGGTCAAAACAGAGAATGATGCAGAAGCTTGCAGGTCATCTGTTGTGTGATGGATGATGGTACTATACACATGGGTCTCTCTCGACTTCTGCAAGTAAAGTATTTTAAGAGTGAAATTATGAAGAGTGCCAGGAAAACAGTGCCACATTATCAGATAATAATATTTCATAAGTTCTATCTCTGCCACGAGAAGTCCATGTGATAATTCAGGGGTTAAAATTGAGCTGCTATGTGCTTTTCGTATTTGAATGAAACAAGGTAAAAGGATGATGTTTCTCATCAGCACTGTAGTGATCTGATTGGCCCAAGCCATTTTTGAGAACCTACTGCAGGACAAAAACACTTAGGGAAACTGAGGGACGTACATGTGGTCATCGAACTGGAAGCCCATTTCCTTGTAGCGATTGTAATGTACAGGAATCAGTTGAAGTAGGTTACCCGTAATGACAAAAATTAGACCAGTGTTCGACCGGAGCGGTGTCAAAATTCGAAAATTCCAGGTGAAGTACAGTACACAATAGAATATAGATAGCTGCCAATCATTTCCCATTAGTCATTTTCTGCCGTATGTTGCAGTCACAGTACCGCATCTAAACGAAATAGTCAAAGAAAATGACAAAGCTGGCTTACTGTTGAAGAAGTACTATGTGTGATCTACACACAACGCCATCTTATTTAGTTATTTTTGCATAGTTTTCGTTGGGCCTCTTGGGCGCTATCCGTGTAGGACTTCGTATTGCTGTAAAAAGAAAGTTAGGTTCGCGTGGCAATTTTCGAAGTTCAATTGACTAAATATAAATTTCCTGCAATAAAAAAAATTGTCCAAAGCCTTCCTCGATGGTGGCAAATGTTTCCAGAACTGCTAAGTACCGAAAATCCCGCAATGCTCCAGCGCCTACATCGCCAGTTCCAATTTTTGTATCACTTTACATGAAACACCCTGTATGTGCACTAGATATTAAAACATAAATGTGTACTGTAGCACAAACAAACTACTAGCGTGACCTCGGAAGGTGCATATTAACTGCAGTGAGCCTAATTGGGTGCTCCAACTCTAGCCAAACTTTACCTACTCCTAAAATGAATAATTCAAACATTTAGCTAACTGACTAACTCCGATATCGTACAGCTCCAGTTGTAGGGTCTAATACCAGTAACTTAGGGGCAGTGACAGAATCTACCTAAAATAAATAATTCTAGCTTTTCTTTATCTACAAATAAATATCCGTATTCAGTAGAAACCCTCCATATTAACCTAATGTATGCATGTTTACCCATAATCTTTGTATGCGCCTTTATGTTCCTTATGACAGAGGTTGCACGATCGCTCAGATAGGTTTATAAGTATTCCACATATCTTGGAGACCCAGCCACCTCTTCTCAGCAAAATAGACCTACAGCACAAAGAACTGCTTACCAACTTCTTGGTGACTCCATCTGTCTTCTCTCTTGACAGTGGTGGCAGGAAGCAGAACATAGCACTGACCAGGGCACCTAATGCGATGGGCAAATTACAATGGCGACTAAATATGTGACACACCTGTATTATTCAATAAATTGCGATTTTGCTGTGTCATACCTTCAACACAGAGCCACTGCTGTCTGAGCAGCAGACACCTTCATAAATGACCACAGCAGAAGGTGTACCACTGGGGAGAAGCAGGTATTCGCATGGTTCTGGTGTACCGAAGAATTATCTGAACTGCTAGGGTAGAAAGGTGATGAGGTGAGGATTACATATGCATCTAAGTTCTGCAAAGCAGGCGCCAAGGACAACAGCAACAAAACCATGGCTCCAGCACTCTCCACCCTTGTATGGGTGTTGGCACACGCTTACTGTGCTTCCATTTCAAAGGCAAGGAGCTGGAAAAAGACAGATGCTTAATGCATGAAGATATAAAACGCAATCTCACCTGATGCGATGTTCTGAAGTACAGCTCAGATGAAGCTGTATACTGCGCAGAAATACATGTTTCACACACACACACACACACACACACACACACACACACACACACACACACACACACACACACACAAAGATTTCCATAAGAACAAAACGTGCACAAAATCATAACATATCTAGCAACTGCATTATATAAAAATCAGACATTATGTAAAAATTCCGTCCTGCGTTGAACTGCGCAAATTCCCCAACCAGTCTGGCTTTCACCTGAATAATGGAAAGGCAGACCACAGGCAGACAAGCACATTCGAAAAACGGGGGGAGAAAAAGGAACTGATTTGTATGCTCAATTACACAGCAACATGCAGGCAGACGCGACACTCTTTCAAGATTTTCTGAGCATGTGCGTTTGTACGATAGACTTTTGCGTGTAACCTTTGACACACACTCTTCCTCACACAGCACGACTGTCCCTGTATTCATCGTGCAAAGAAGCGCAGAAAACGCATGCAATACAACGAAATCAGAGATCCATTTACCTGTATCAGCAGTCTGTCCGTTACGGTATCCAACTCTGGAGCCCCGTAATGCTTACTTCACGTCATCTGCACGGTGATCGCCTCCCAGTGAGATTTTGCTTTGTCGACGACTTGTATTTCACAAACAGAGTGACACTCGTGCTATCCTCACGCAAACGTCCCGCGAAAATGATGAACGAAGTTACAAAACTAGAAAGACCATGTGCAAGCACCCTCGCGCGTTTCTCCATGTTTCAAATGATCAAATTCGTTGACGGGATCCAAAATGTGGAGCGGCAAATCCCGGAGCTTCAAATATGAGTTGGGAAGCGCGTTATGCGTGTATGTGCATGTTTTCACTTTTTTCGTTTTACTTTTTAGTTGTCTAAGCGGTGCACAATCATTGTTTGTACATGGCATATTTGCAGAGCAAATTTTTCACCTATGCGTTTTACTGCATGTGAGCTGCCGTTTCATGCCGTCTCACGTTTTGAGGGCACTGCTAGCGTCTACACCGTGGTCTACACGGACTTGGCCTTCGAGAGAGGAAAATCTGATGCACTGCGCATGCGCCAGTAGTGGCGGCTAAGAGCTCAGACAAGTCAGGCAATCAGACGACGCGGCTGCAGCGGCGGCGCCGGCGCTATGGTTTCTGTGCTGTTTGTTGTCGTTTGTCGTCGTTTGTCGCCATCTGCAGTGGTGTGCACCAGCGGACGAAGCGAACCTGAACCTGAACCGGTATGCTATTACGGGCTTGCTGCGCTGGCTAGTGTATTGCGTGTTAGTCCGGGCCCTTTGTATTCAATTGTGTATGTATTCAATCTCTGATAGACGACCTTCTTTCGACAGTATGCATTCCTTATGTTCCCCAAACGGGTGTGGTATGTATAAATGTAATTGCTGTTTTGAGTCTTCGTGTCCACATGTGTGTGTTTTCGTTATTTTGTGTTCCATGGGATCAGAGTCGCCTGTCATTGCGCAACTACAACACAACAGTACGTACATTGTACAACACCGACAGCTAGGAAACAGTGCTCAGAGTTCCAAGGGCTTTTGCAGCCCGTTTCTTCCCCAAATATGTTGTTCAAAAAAAAAAAAAAAAAAAAAGAACAGGACATACCACAGTTGTCCCGGGTGATTAACACTGTTTGTCTACACTCCGTTGCAGTCTGGACTGCTGTGAGTGAGTTCTTGTCACACCGGTCTTTACCGCGTGTGTACTTAGTATATCCACCATTAAGTTCTTAAAGTTTAACACGCTGGGCACACGATCCACAGAACAGACATGCGGCTCATATCAAAGGGCTCGGATTGCATAGACCAGTGGCATTGCCCATCGGGTTAAGGCGTCCCGCTCGTTGGTGGCAGCCAAATCGACTGCAAAGTGGTGGGTTCTAATCCTTCCACCACCTGTGCTGTCAGACGGTTTCCCAAGCGCTTTCCAGATTAGTGTCTGCACAGGTCCCCCTGAAGTCAGCCCAGGGTGCATACTAACCCCCACTCCCCATGCCTTCCTGCTGTCCTGTCCCCATCTGTACGCTGCTCATAAATACACTTGCTTCGCGGTGCTGACATGGAATAAAAAAAGAAACAGATTGCATAGATTCGCTGAACCCAAGATGCATAGAGGTTAGACGTGCCACCTTGTCGGAGGAGGGTAGATAGACAATTGAGTTATACCAGAAATTACTTCTTTAAACAAAATGCCTTACTCTGTGGCTACAGTGCTACACTGAATGCACAGGTTATCATCCCAAACAATATTGAAGAACGAATGCACATACAAGTGCTGCGCTGGTGCTTGATACTTTTGATACCTCGTGCTTGATACTCGAGTTAACACTTAAACCAGCCGCGCAGGTAATACTCAAAACAACTCTTGAAATGGCCACACAGGCAATATTTGAACTTGTTAGCAGATGTGGTGCACCCTCTTCGTAACGCATCAATTTAAAATGCACAGAAAAGCCACCTGGTGTATTTTTAAGACAAAAATTATTAGAAAAACCAAGAAATCCACTCTTAAGACGGCCACACAGGCACTACTTTACAACATACAACAGTCAAACGCAACAAAAGTCCTTATCTGGCAGGGCAGGAAGTACGTGGATTTGGGGAGTAGCTCAATATTCAAGAAGTTCTGGTAAGGTGGTAAGTTCCCAATGAATCCCATATCGATACCAGGTCTGTTCCACACAGAACTTGACACTACATGCACAGGTGAAACTGAACAAGACATTCCTTCAGGGATATACAGTAGTTATCTACCAGTTATACCACTGCATGGTAGCTAAAACTTATTAAGAAACTACTTTTAAAAATGGTAGTTACAACTACTAGTTAAACATTTTTTTAGTTAACTACAGTAGTTAGATTACAGCGGGCTACAACTACTTCGCATTTTTTCACTTAGCCATACGTGTGCTTCACTGCCTTCTTTCTTTGTGCTTATTAGCGACAACTCTGAGAAGTTTTTCATCTTTTGCATCACACACGTTCACAAAATATCGGCACTGTGTGTCTAACGCAGGCAGCAGAAGCTGATTCAGCATTGTCATTCAGGAAGAGAACTTCATGACGCACTGCAATGCTCTACGCAGGTGCACGGAGAGGCATGCTTCGCATGGCGCAAGGGCGCGTTATGCGAGAAAGGGGTTTCGACAGGGAGTCAAGACAGTATCCGACGTCTTGCAACAGAACAGTCAGCAGTCTGACCATAGGTCAAATACGCAGAATACGCAGAATAGAGCTTATACGCAGAATAGAGACATTCGTTGTCAAGCTTGCATGCAGAAATGCTACAGCATACGAGCAGAAGGTATGTCTTTTGTGTTGATCAGGGTATGTAACGATCGACACACAAAGGACATTCAAAAAGCTTACGCCCCTCCATCATCAGATGGGAGGTCATGATTGTATCATTGCATTACTTGACTACATCAGTATTGTATGGAGGGGCGCATGCTGTGCTATGATTGTTCCGAGTGTGGGCGCTCACTATCTTCTCGCTCCCCATTCACACGCATGCTATTTCTATGCCTAAGCCATCCTAGATATAACAACGCACGCAAAATATCAGAGTAGCTACGAACGTGGGCATACCGAGAATTCAACAAGGGTGGGCTGTGCCCCCACCCCTCGGAACTCTAAGGGAGCTTGTGAAAATAGTGCACTCTTTAGTCATAGGTCGTAATGATTGTTCTCAGATGTCATGACAGGAACATCTGAACACCCACACACTGTGCGACGTCCGCTTTCAGAAAAAGTAGGGGATGGGGGACACTCTTTCCCCCTTGGAAAAAATCCTGGGAATGCCCACGGTTACAAATGTAGTTAAACAACTACATCCTAGTAGTTGCAACGTAGTTTCAACTAGTGTTGCTGTGTTGTAGCTACACTAATAGTTAGACTACAGTTTGACGCAGAAACTACTAAAAAGTAGCTGCAGCGCATCTCTGCTGATTCTTTTTCCTTAACTGGACGAACTTGCACCATTGACTTTAGCTGTACTAACTCATAGCCTATGCCCCATACATGCCGGCACTTTCCTGATGGAATGCTTCCACAACCTTCCAATACACAAGCTGCTAGACTTATGCCTTTGAGTTCTAAACCACTGACTACTCCAAAAACAACATATGAGCAATCATCGGACAAACCGCCGTCTTAAACTGTTACATTATAAAAAAGGAACATGCTCTGCTTGGTCAAGTGTCTGCCCGTTCACAGAGCCCTCGTGTTCGCAGCTGCGTTAATTTGTATGTGTCCGATTCCTGGGACACAGGAAAGTGTCACATGTTCTGGGAAACTTTGCCCTCGTGTTTCCGTTGTGTATGTCTTCTGTCTTCGGCGCTCCCCTTATTGATTGCTTTTCTCCGCTTCGTTTCTTTTACAGAAGTGGTCAACTCTCTTTGAGCCTTAATGTTTTTTCTTGTCTCAATCAAGTTCTTCCCCCAGTAAAACACAGCTGCAACGATCAAATTCTGGAAAATGATAGTTTTAAAAAAGAGAAAACACACTCAAATATTGCAAGCATGAACCTTTAAACACGTCACACCTAACCCTTTAAATACCATGCCAATGATGAGGACGGTGCCCAGAAGAAGAACAGTCTCTGTTCGAAATATCGGCGGCTTCTGTCCTGAGGCAACTCCCTTCCTACACTCAAATATTAGCTTTCCTGCGACAGTGTACACATTTTGGACGATACTCTGCCTCTGCCTGAAGCGATACATATGGTATCCGTTAACTCCAGTACTTTTTCTTTTGGGCTTCTACATTTTTTTTTAAATCAGTGGCTTCCTCAAGTTGTTATTTCATCATCAAGAGTATGAGCTGATCGGATGAAATGTAACTGGGAAAGTAGCATCAAGTACAAAATGATGAAAGCAGAGGCGAGTTAAAGGGGTGGTGACACCTGATTGATATGGCTATTAATTGAGCCTCTGTATGCAATAAGGGGATAAGCCAAATTATCTCTTTTTAGTATTTTTGTTCCAATGACATCTACATAGTAGCATGTGTGCATGTACCTGCCAGAGAAAATTTAGGGCCATATTGGAACTTGTTGACCCTCCTACAGGAGGGTAAAAACGGGAAATGCATGTGTGTCAGTGGGATAGACATTCAGATCAGGCCCGTTTTCTACACAGGCATACAAATGGTGTATGCAACTTAAATTTTTCTATGGTGCAGAGACGAACTTCGACTTCCACTCGAAAAACATGTTATTCCTACCTCACGTATCTGTGGCAGCAGTGCAACTGAGCGTTGTAATAGGAAAAAGATGTTGTGACTAAACTAATAAATCCTATTATGCTGGTTATCTACGACATTGTTTTCAAAATTGTGCTCGTTTAGCAGCATCATAAGCCTGATTAAAGCTGCTCCACTGCACAAAGCTTACTTCTTCCTATCTGGTATCACTGTTGTTCGGCCATCAATGTCTGGCTCGTGAGAACTGTATTTTTCTGCATCAAAGCCCTGTGCATGCGCTGTTACATTGAAAAAGGGAATATGTCATGCTTCTTGTTCAGTTTCTGCTAAGTCACACGTGCAAAAGCAATGCAAGCAGGATGTGTATGTAGAGTAGACACATAGATATACATTGCACATTTACATTATTGCAGGAAACCCAGCTGCAATTGCTTTACCAAATATTAATTTGAAGTTTTCTCGGTTTGGGATTTTTTACTTATCGCTTACTTTACTTATCTTATTGCATAGGGAGGCTCAATTGTGCACAGATTTTACTCCAGAGCATTAGAGGAAAACATAATTATTCTCCTACATATTGTACTTGATGAGATACAGGCCCTCGATCACATACCCGATCCCTGACATCACAGACCTCAGAGCTGCGACCACTCCCATTGATACCTGCAAGAATGTGGGCGGTGACGAGTGCCTGGATGCCAGAGCCAGGTGGGTTGCGGTATTCGCAGTGCCAGTTCTCTAGACTTGTATCCTACTCCTGAAAGGAACCGCCTTTTACACTTATCTGGGAATGTTGCAACCCCTTTAAACCTCTGTTTCTGAATGATGTGGGAACTGTTCCCACTCTCTCAAGGAGAAGCAGCTGAACACTATGACATGAATTAATGCTTATTCCAGAAAGTGGTATGTTTATAACTAGGGTTCCCGGTCTTCGGTGCTTACTTTTCCAGAGATTCAGTGGCAGAAATCGGTGGCTGTTTCGCTCAACAGGAATCTGTGTCTTTCCATGATAATATTTTGAAACTTGAAGACACCCAGTGGAAACCGGCAAGGAATGTGACGGGAGTTTCTTATGCATACAATGAAGCAACACTTGATGTGCTCGTGTGTCTGTGTTTTTTCAAATTTCATTGCAATACCAACTGTTAAAACCAGGGGTTGATAAGTTTGAGAGGTACATGTAAGTGATGCAGGTGACATCGTACACTGCTTTTTTCGTTGTAGGGAATTATAATCGGTGCTTTCTTGTGGAAGACAAATATTTCAGTCAGTCTTTAGTTTTCAGTGTTTGTGGAATAGGCGAATAGTTTGCACTGGTACACTCCATGGTCTCTAGGCTCTAGCAGGGGCACTTCCTGACTAAACAGACCTATTCTCATTATGCTGATATACTGGTAACTGGCCTGGATCCTGAGTATCAGCAACATTAAGACCCCATGAGAAGCTAAAGACAAAATATCTGTTCTTTCAAGAACAACCTCTTGTCCACTATCCGCTGCCAGCCAGTTCAGAGCGAAGGGACAGGAAATTTTAAAAAAGGCATTTGAAGTCCACCTTTTGACGACAATCTGTGAATAATTATTTCCAATAAACTTGTAAAAAAATTACCGGTGTATGTTTATCGGTGCTTTTCCGTAAATACCGAACATCAGAAACCCTATTCCTTACATATAAAGGGAGGCTGCACTGTAATGTTGAGCACCCTTACATGGACAATTTTATTTACATCAATATTATTTACATGTGATTAACAATATATGAACAAATGATTGATGAGAATGAAATATACTGGTCAGTGAATTATGGAATGCTGTATACGAGAGTCACCAATGATGTTATAAGCAGAGAGTCGAACCGAAACGTTTATCGGTTCGGTTCGGGTTTAGGTTCGACAATAAGGGTTCGGTTCCGGTTCAGCTCCAGAAGGCAACTATAACGGTTCAAACCGGTTCTTTCCAAATGGTTCGGTTCACGAACCGGTTCAGGAGCCACGGGTGCGAATGAAGCACAACAGACAGGTTAAAGCAAACTTCCGTTTGTGTGGTACAGTGCTTGAAGTGGACAGGAAGGCGTCGATGGTCGTTCAGGATTTTGAAAGACTTTGCGCGATATCAAAGACAAGATTAGTAGTGGCTACAACAGGAGCATAGCCATGAATTACCGCCTTGGGTTGACTGTCCCCTCACGTAGCTCATGTCGCGGGGGTTAACTCACCCACCGGGTTGTTCGCAGAACCTCGCCAGGAACAGGTGCCAGAAACATCTCGCCAGTTAACCAAGCCTGCTACCTTGGCCTAACTCATTCAAGTGATAGAAATAATTCATCACCAGTCAGAGTCACGAATACACTTTAAATCAGAAAACGACGCTTCACGGTAGTTGGATTGCAATGGTGCGATCCTGAGCTCGGCGTCTTTATGTAAAAGGCGCGTTATTGTGTCAGCACTGACCGCCGCCGTGCTACCATGTCGCCGTTAGAGTGAAGTGTCTGTGGAACAAAGACAAAGCAAGTACAAACAGAGCGTTTGACGGATTTTCGACCCATTGCCGATTTTTAAATACCATGTCAATATGGTCGTTTTTGCTTCTTTTATTTCAAATCCACAAAGAAACCCATTCATCATTCGATCGACGCATTCATGATCGAGGCATTCATGATCGACGGGTCAGTGGCGTTCCAGAAGACATGAATCACTGTCACCACTTTCGTTACATCTGCTTGGGGGAAGGCACCAGGAGGGTCAGTCTACTCGAATGTGGATGTGCCCGTTATGCATTGTTCATACATTGGCAGGGCGGTGCTGTTCCAGAGTCACTGTCGGACCTTTTCTTAAAAACCGGCGTATGGGGAAAATACCAGGGAAAAATAGTCATCAGATAAGACTCACCGGTGGATAAGCCACAGAGCACCCGTGAGGAAAAAAAATTGTGCGTAAGCTGCGGCTAATACGCGTGAAATTACGGTAGTTTCAAACTTGTTTGCTAGATGACATAAACATTAAAATTAAAAAAAATTACAGTTGTCACGGAATTTTCTGACCGTAAGTACCCATGATAAGTTACAAGGCCAGAATGAAAACAGTTCATTATTTCTGTGCATATGCGTGGTCTTCTGGGTCTATAGAATTAATAGGGACATCAGGTTCAAGAAAGACACAGTAGGCTTAGGCATAACTGCAGCTGTCCTAAGCCTTGGAGCCTTCGTCGACACAAAACGAAGTTGCTTTTCCACCTTTTTGTTTGCTGGTGATGGAGCTGGCTTTACTGCATTTTCATCTGCTGCTGCTGCTGCTGCTGCAAGTGCGGCTCGTAAAAACCCTGCTATATTTTCTCTTGTCTTATCACTCATTGTGGGGTTTAGGCAACCTAGTAGAGCCTCACCGATAAGCTTGCATTCATCCAGTTTTACCGTTTGCTGTACTTGCCCATGTTGCTTGATTAGTGCAGATGGGCTGCATACCTGAGAAATACCAATCCAGTATGTTTCTTATAAAATGAGACACAGTGACCAACAACAGTTTTGCTTCTTTTCATTGTACGCAAAGGAGCCAGAGCAATTTTCGAATCCACTTTTGCTGTATTACATGTCTGTGAGGTAATAAGTTTACTGTAATATACAAGGAAATGTCAGTGTTACCTTGAAATTAAAAGGAATAGGAAATATTCAGTCAACAAAAGGGAACAAAAACTTTGCCAGGCTAGTAACCTTCCAGTGCTCTCTAAACAAAATGTGTGGGCTTGGCCTCTATCAAGCACTATGTTGATATGCATTTGTCATCTGCCAGGATCAAGTTTTCACCAACAGCTCTTGCTAGTGCATACCGGTTGCCCCAATACCTTCCTGTACCTTCTGCTGTTAATGACCGATTCATAATAATATTCAAATGCATGCATTCATGCCTAATGTGGTGTACGAGCTGACTCTACAGTCACACCACATGTCAGAATAAGCTCGTTACTGCGCAGATCCTGTTCTTTATTTATTTTCTTTGTCTAGCTCTCACCATATGTAAATATGCTGAGATCATGTGTAACTATGTAAGATGCAGGTATCATCAATGCTGCATGATTGATGCCAGCCTATGGTAATTTTTTATAGCAATGTAGTAAGCCATATTGTCACCCATGTATGTGTTTTTGAAGCAATGCAGATAATTTGGCTTATGGGATGCAGGGGAAAGTACTCAGCTCAATGTTTTCTTGTGGATATGCCTGACTGTCTCCAAATTCTACAGTTGGACATGTGTTTAAGGATGCTACAGTACTGTTCTTCACTATTACTGAATGAATATGTTTGCACATGTTCATGTGTACAAGGCTGTCTGTGCATGAACATCTGTAGGCATGTACGCAGGCATTGCAAAGCCGACACACGATCTTGCAGCTTGTGTTGCAGACGCCAGCGGTTACTTTTGTCACTACATAGTGTGTATCGGCAACATACTGTGACTGCACCTTCCACTTCCCAATGTCTACTTCGTGAATGTCATCAGGCTTTACCTGTTCTCCACTCTTGTGTCTGCAGTTGATGGCTGCCAGGTATGAGCATGGTTTGTTCAGAGTCAACTTAATTACACGCTCAAATGTCTTGTCACGTGCGAGCCGAAGGAGGGTAGAAATCAGTTTGTCCACACGTTTTTTTTTTCATCGAGATAGCAGTATTTTAACACCCGGTGGAATGCTTCGAGACGCATATTTGTATTGAGCCCTGCGCCAATTCTGTAACATTGTGCCCACATCTCTGGTCGTCCCGCATACATTTTGATGAAATAATTCCTGAAACCTTGAACGTGATTTCCATTGCAGTCATTAAGAAAGCTGTCGAGGAGCTTGGTGAATACATCCACATCTGCCTGTGACAGGAGAGTGCGTAGTACCTAACAAAAAGGTAAGAGAATTCAGGCCATACTGACACTGGAAAACAGAATTGGTGGAAGTGTGTTTTCAGCAGACATGCGGATATATGAATTTTTGTTGCTGTATTTGGTAGACCAAGACCTTCAGACCAAGAAATGACAGAGCAATGTGTAAGTATTCGTAAACTGGGTATAATTTAAAGACCGGCATCACGCTTCAAAATTCTGATGGGAAAAGTAATACTGTACAGTACAAAAAACACAGGTAGCAGATACCCTGATCTGTAAATAATTATCAATATTTAATGTGGTTTGATTTACTGAGGGGATAAAACATATGTATATACAGGGTGTCCCAGGCAACATCATTGAATTATATGAAAAACTACGCCACCTAGAATCATGTGGTCAACGGAATGTGTTCTTACTAAGTTTTTATCACCACCTTATGTCACCTCCTTTTTGAGCACGTTTGTTGTCAGTCCGATGAAAGGAGGTTGCAAACCCAGCCCACAGAGTGATGATAGAAAGAGAGGACACAGACGTGGCTTATCACATCTGGTTTCCGCTGGGATCATGAATTCCCTTTCAAAACTGTCACTTTTTCTACTATCACTCTGTAAGTAGGATTTGCAACCTCCTTTCATCGGACTGACAACAATTGTGCTCAAAAAGTCTTCGAGAGGTAAGCTCTGGGTGCTCCAGAAAGCATGATGTTCGGCTATTTTTTTCCGGTGGGATAGCTCCTCAATATCTTCTGTCAGTTATGATGATTTTGAGTAAATGCAGCACTCTCATCACATTGGTGGGATAAAAAAGTGACGTAGACTTGGCAAATTTAAAGTTCAGTTTGCAAAAATTTAGACAAACTGATGTTACATGGCATCCACATCAGGAGGTGGCAAAAACCTAGCAAGAACAAATGCCATTCACCGCATAATTTTGGGTAACATGTCTTTTCTTTTTAAGTCATAATTCAGTGACAGCTAACTGCGAAGATATTTTTAAAAACGATATATATCACTTTTTCCAAGATGAAATCAATTGCAATATAGCATATGCCAAAGGGCACCCCTAGGAGGGCATTAGCAAAGTAAGCTACGAAGTTGCCCCAATGAGAACGTCTGTCCGTTTCGGTCACCTGATATCGTAGCTGTTTCCAGAACAAAAATCCGTTCGGTAAATCATCCACAAAAATATAGTGAAGGAACAGCGTTTTCTTTTAGTTTTTTTTTATTTTGTTCATTGCACGTCTTCGGAGACTTGTCTTTCCTTCAGCCCCAATGTGAGAGGGTGAAGGATCACAGTGCCGCCTCATGCGTCGAAGATGAGCTTTAACTTGCGGAAACAAAACAAGCACAAATGTATCTGGTGACTTTATCGGAACTGGCCTTATCTTGAGTTGGATTTTCTGTTTTCTTTTCATCTTTTTCCAGGTCGCAAGGAGCAATAGTCGCAATGCTCGCAAGAGCCTTTGGGGTATTGTAAATAAATAAATAGTATGCTCTTTCTCCCTCTCTCTGTTGACAATTGTTGTTGCATGTATGTACAAGTGAAAAAAAGGAACACTGCATGCCGACTCCTCCTGCACAGCTTTTATAAACCTACAGTTGAATAACTAAATAAAAAATTACTATGTATAGTGCAACAGTATACTTCTCTTCTTTCAGTCATAGTGGGACCAATACCAGAACCACTGGGCACTGACTTGTCCTAAACAATTGACTGAGTGATGACATGCCCCTGATAACGCATCTAGAAGCCTGACCTGATACTACTGTGTGAGCAGAACTCCAGCAAGGCATCACCATCACTGGCTTTAAAACTCACCAAACTCCAAGAATATGCAGACCTGTAACACTTGCAGTTATGTCTCCATCTAAGTCACATTTAATCTTATCCATGTATACCTATAAACCCCTGATGTGAACGATCTATGTGGCCTTATGACGCCACCCACTCAAACATTGCCTGCCTGCACAGTGCTGCTGAAACAGCTGTCCAGTGCTAGTACGACGAAGTTTCAGTACATATAAATAAATAGAGTAACACATAAATATGATAGCATGTTTAAAATTACATTTCTTCTCCCAATTAGTATTATTAAAATAATATTTTAGGTGCAAAAGATACCTATGGGTACTATAAAACTTAAATAAGTCACTCAGCCCCCCTGTGTTAAGCACATTTGGTACTTATTTATAGTACCTCCTTACAAGCTTGCCTGTATATGTACCATTTTATTTATTAATATACCTTGTAACAATGAAGAAAATGGGGCGCACAGTATGCCACTCCTATATCCATTTCGTTTCAGCAAATTTTACTCAAATTATACCTTCACTGGAGCGCTGTTGGTTCTAGCATACTATAATGTATGTGGTGAATGGGCCCGTTCACCTCGCGGTGAGCTGGCCTACACCTGGTGTGGGGAGCATAGTGGGAAACATCGAGACACAGGCACAACAGAGGGTTCTCCATCATCCCGGGCAGGTCCGACGACATCCCTGGCAGCCAATACCTCCAAGGGAGTAAAATCACGTTTGAAACCCTCTGTTGTGCCTGTGTCTCGATGTTTCCCACTATGCTCCCTACACCTCGGAGCTGACTTTTTGAGTAGATTATGAGGTTTAAGCTGCAGCAGAGTGTTGCCCAAACATTGGAATATGTTGTGATTGATGGAGCCTTGCCGTCAACAAGGTTCTCCAGTAGAGTGTTGTTTCACTGTTTTTGGTACGGGTTCGTGTGACTTGTTTGGGGCGGATTTTGTGTGACATGATTACCGATGGTGTGTTAGATTGATCGGGTTGTAGCGGGATATTATTGTACAATAGAGATGTTTGGAAAACTGAACTAAGTTGCAAAGTAGATGTTATCTGGTCGCCCTAGAATATGTCGCAGTGCATCATAAGCGTATTTTCGTCACTTAGCATATGGGCATTGCGTGCAGTGTTGCAGAAGGACGCTCAGTAGGACATTACGTAGTGGCTTTATGGACATTGAACATTCAGCGTTGTTATGATGTACAATGTCTTGTGGTGGGGGGCTATATGTGGTGGCGCTCGTGCATGGGAGCGCTGAAGGGCGACGAAGAGAAGCGGCGGAGGCAGTTCCTTGCAGGTGCAGCGCGAGAGAGGGTGCAGACTGGCTTCGCTGGAAAAGAACTGGACCGAAACTTCTGGCTCGAACCGCAGACCTGGCAGACACCGGCCCTTGGTGGACTACAACCTACACTGCACTTCCCACTCTATCCCAGCTGCCGCCTCACTGTCACGTCGTACGAGGGTTCTCCATCATCCCGGGCAGGTCCGACGACATCCCTGGCAGCCAATACCTCCAAGGGAGTAAAATCACGTTTGAAACCCTCTGTTGTGCCTGTGTCTCGATGTTTCCCACTATGCTCCCCACACCAGGTGTAGGCCAGCTCACCGCGAGGTGAACGGGCCCATTCACCACAATGTACTAATATTGAAACATACTTCAAGAAATGCCCAAATACATCAGCAAGAATGCCAAAAGCTGTACTTGATATTTGTAGTGCCCTTTTTCCCTTATGCCTCTTTTTACATACTCATTCCCTGATGTGTACACATGTACACATGTGTACCTTGTACACATATGCTTGGTGTTCCTTGCCAGCAATGTACTTCTGTATGTTCTTCCTCCAGCACATATCAACGTGCCATGCACACAGCAGCCTTTTGTCGGCAGGGCCCATGGTCTCCTGCCACGCATTATAAAGTACAGGCGCGTTATCGCTCATGAATACTTTAGTATGAAGTGGACCGGTTTTTTCCTTGATGGAGTGGTAAAACAGTTTTAAGGCAAGATGGTCCGTCCTGTTGGAAATGCTGTATGCAAGTGGCACGCCTGCTCCAAATTCCTCAACACAAAGTAGTGTTGTGAGTTGGAAGTCAAAGCCTGTAAGTTATTGAAATTCTTTATGAAAAAGTGAACATCAGGCAACTGAGACTGGAAAGCAGGCAATAGCTGACAATGGTTAGAAAATAGTATGCTTTATACTTGTTTTACACTGTTGATTGTAGCTCATAGAAAAGCTGTGGCAAGTATATTAGAGAAATGCTTCAAATAAATTTGAAACTGAAGTTTGAAATGAATTTCAAATAAAATATCACATAATGTGTTATTATCAACTCACATCTGTTCAGATTCAGCTTCTGTTTATGGAAAGCATCATGTAGACGGTAGAGCCATATCCATTGAAGGAAAAGAAATTACCTACAGATTTCATCAACAACATGCGTTTCAAACACCTGCCCTTGTTGTTGCATGACGGTGTACCTCGATAGGTTTGTAACTGTGCTGTGGCACAAGGAATGTGTAGAAAATTTTAATTTAAAGGTCAGCTACGCCGATTTCCCGATGTGTTGAAACGGTTGTGATATTCAGAACGAGCACATCCAACTGCCCTCGATACACACCTTCGTTTCTCAATTTTGTCTTCCTATTACTAAAATTAATTCATCAAAGAAACCAAAACAAGCCATGGGCGCAGCCATTTTTGTGACGTAGATGGGATAAACCTGCTCCATCTACGTAGATAGAGAATCGTGCGTCTGATTGGATGAAAGCTGAGGCTTTCTCTGACTTCCCTGGCGCCTTCTCCCGTTTGCGAGGAAATCCAGTTATGGCCGCCGGCTACGATGAGCGTTTCGTCCGAGGTAATCCCGAGAACTATTGAACGATGGAAACAACAACCGCGAACTCACCTCAACATCATTTTCAGCGTGAAATTGTGATTGTGTGCTCGAGAACTTCGCAGTTCAACCGTTCAGCTGCCATTCACGTCAACCCGTTTGCTGCTTTGACTACAAGTGCAGGAATGGGAGCGATTGAGCAACAACGTCAGACTTTGTGATCGTTTGAGCACACACCTGCAGAGGACTGGTCTTCAAAGAAAGAAGGCCGTATTTCTGCCCATGCACATCGTGCGATTGCCAGGCTTGTTACACGAGATACATATATTGTGCAGCATCATAGCGCGACTGCAATGAACGACGTAGGAATGTATCGTGACCACTCGAACTGCATTCGTTGAACCAGTCGTCGGTTATATAAAAGTGCTCATTAGAGTTGCCCCGCACAAAAACTGTTGGATGTAGTTTTGTAGTGTGTTGTTTATCTCGTAGAGCGCATCGCGGCATGTAGGTCGAGAGCCCTTATACGTATTTTTTGCATGTTTACTTGAGTGTGCGCATTGTTCTATACCACACAGGCCATATTTCATTCATAATAGTTTTCGATCTCATATTGCTTTTGAGTTAGGCATAGTGTCTTCAAATCAGGGTATGTGTACCCTGTTTGCTGGGCCCAACAGATGTTATTAAGGGTAGTGCAACATTTCCCACTTCTTGAACCATGCTAACATTGCCAGAATAAGGAACATTACACTGTGCTGTGTATTCCACACTCAGTTGTCTCGCGACGTAAACCCCCAATTATTATATTGGGTACTCCACATGTTCACCAAGTCAGCACTTCCCATATCCAATTTTTTTTAAACATGTGCTTAAAATTGCACAACTGCCACTCAAGTAACGTTGCCACCAAATTAGTCAGTGACAAAAGGTACATGTACTTTATCACAAATTTAATAACCTTAGTGGAAATGGTGGATGGTGTCCTCTGCCTGGTACGGTGCACTTCATAGCAAAATACACAATAGTCCAAATGTTTTCCTTGTCCACAAATGCCCTGTCAAAGCTGAAAGACTCTTATCAGAATGGGGAAGCGGGCTTGCTTGTCCAGAGAAACAAATATGAAACTGCAGTGCTCAACGTAAATAACTCCATGCTCAGCAACTAAGGCTGGTGATGCCGAAGACCTAATATTTCTAGGTTAAAAGGAACAAAAGAGAAAAGACCACTGCGGCATATTAATGTTGTTTCAAAAGTATAACACCACAAAATTTGTGAGAGGCAGTTGGTGTATTTAGTTATGTTGGTCGCCTCCTGCACCAATTTTTAATAAGATTCAAATGCGTTGCTACCAACCAGGACCTAAGCCTGACATATGATCTAATAATAATAATAGTATCTATCTATGACCTATATGGACCTTCACCACTAGTTTGATCTAGGCTTCACACGTGGCTTCTAGTGAAATTCGAAGCTGCTCTGTAGAGCTGACAGGAGACTTGCAGAGTAGAGAATTTATTTATATTTTCCAAAGAACATGTAAAAAACAATGTGCTGTACCAACTGTATTCAAAGAAATGCAAATATACTTTGTTTGAGCTATGTGCATATTAGCAGATTACGGGTGACCGATGACACACAATGGGCGTCAAGGGTGAGAACACAAGAATACTACCACTGCAAGCACTGTCCTGAAATTATAAGTCACCATTTGTCAGAAAGCAATGACCACACACAGCCTAAGGATCATATTGAGCTCCTTCCATTATTCTTTTTATTGACAGCATGTTGGCTGCCATCCAGTCCATGAAAGTGACCCTTATCGTTGAAAGAACGGTTCAACAGCAAGCGAACTGGTGATAGTGTCCATAATGGCGAGACCTGAAGAGGAGATACAAGAAGGGACATAAACACGCTATGTTGAGACATTGTGTATGTCCCTTCCTATCCCTTGTCTCAGGGTTTTTCGCTATGGACCTTCATGATGTTTCCTTCGGCAAACTTTACATATTTTTATGTAGAATTGTGAAGGTACAGCCAGGCGCTGTTAGCAAATCACACAGTACTTTTGTTGAATCAAGAATCCATGGAAGGTACACGGTCATCTTCAGCATTGCACACATATATGGGACATGTTAATCACTTTGGAATGTCACAGACATGTCATGGAGGCCGGCACATGATTAGTGGTGCTGAACACACAACTATTTGTCATAGTTTAGGCATAAAAAGCAGTTTTGTCACCTGCATGTTGAGGAAGATGTATCTCTACATGCTTTGCCATGACACAAATATATGAAGCAACAAATGTACCCTCTACTTTATTATGGTTATTAGTCAACACTGCCAAGAATGTGGGAACACAGTCTTGTACCACCTACACTCTTCAAAATGACATTCACACACGACACATTGTAGGTCAACGAGACTCCAGAATGATGTCCTCTCCCTCCCCATTGGCTGAGAACATTTTTCTACTACTTTGCATAATGGGAAGTTAGTACAAGAAACGTACACATTCCTTTTTTGAGCAAATCAGTATTCAGCGCGTTACTATACTGTGGTAGGCCTGCAGTGCATTACGTGGTACAGCACACACTGTAAGAAATTTCACCGTAGAACATGTCCCCCATTCTAATGACAGTCTTCTCCAGTTTTTCAAACTGCCATTTCCCATAGTGCTTTATGGTATGACACAGTATTTCTAAATCTTTACTGTAGTTTACTGGTTGTAGCAGAAAAAAGACACCACTGTTTCCGATCACAGGACGCACGCCATAAGTGCTATACGGAAACAGTACATGCTGCTCTCTAGCAGTTGTTAGTGTTTGGACATCGTATGGTGCATGCAGGGTAAATTCCATGGTTAAAATATCCAAACGTGAACAACTGTTAGATTACATGGTGTAGAATGCTCTGTAGTACAGTAAAACCTCCAAAGTCGGACACCTCCCTACCTCGGACAACTCCCCATGATTTCATTGCACGGGCAGGCTCCCATTGAAACTACATGTGGACGAAATTCTCTATGTCGGACACCTCCCTATCTTGGAAGTAGGATAGGGTTTTCCCTGCAAAGTCGGACAAAACCCTGGCCAAATTACCTCAATGTCGGCCCATCTTTGCACCAAAAAGACCCAAAATGAGCCAGTGGGCTTGACTTTTGCCCCTTTTTTCCCCTATTCTGGTCTCAGCATTTTGTTGCTTTAGTTTTTCGAGTCCAAAAACAAGTGCTGTCAGTCTACATTGTAATTCTTTACGTGAGCACTTGTCTTCAGTTTGTCTAGAGCCTTTGAACGAGCACTGCACCAAAGCTATGAGAAGTAGGCTGACGCTTCAGAGACAAGTCCTTGCTGCCCGAAAAGCTCCGGATGTAATGCCATTGAGTAGAATCTGAACGGAATTGAATATAGTAAAATCGGTAATAATTATCAGTGAAGAGTGGATAGAGGTACCACTACCAGGCACCACTACCAGGTACCACTAAGGACATTAAGCTGAAGAAGGGGGACATTTCTCACAGCTGTGATCTCTTCCATTTTTTGTTGCCGTCATATTTTGTAACTCGGACACCTCTATACGTAGGAGACGCTTCGGCTGCACTGCGGGTGTCCAACATAGGAAGGTTTCACTGTATTTATGTTCCGTGTCATGTGACCACAAACAATATATGCTTTTGCTCATGCTGCACAGCACAGGCGAATTGAGCTGCATGTGAGGATAATAACATGAAACCCGAGGCGTGGAGGAAAAGGCATGACTTTACAGTCTCTGTGTCAGTTGTTTCATGTTGTAGTTGCGTACCAGCTGGTCTGTACATGAGAATAGGTTTGATGCATTGTACACGCACCATACACATGAAGTATGTGGTGTGTTGTGATAGTAATGCCACTGCCAATTGAAGAATAATGCTCCAGGTGGATTGTTTCGGTACAATCTTGAACTATGCATACCAAGGGGTAGGGCATCTGCGTGACAGGTTTACCTGGAAGTAAGAATGTAAATGTTAGCTAAAGTCATTGAATAATTAACATTATCAATATACTGCTGCAGATCATACGAACAATAGCACACAAGATGCTCCGATATGCTATGCAGGAATGTCTCTGTACTCACAATATTAGTACAGCAGCTACAGAAAGGCATAAAACTAGTTTTTGTATACATGATACCACTTGAATGCAACACAAGCTTCTGCTGCACCTGAGAAAAAGTATGTACTGTTGCACACATGATGCTGTTTGAATGTCTCGAAAAACATAATTTATGACCGAAAGACATCAACTGGAAGATTTCGATTTACCTTAGTCAAAACTGAGAAAAAGTATGTGCTGTTGCACACATGAAACTGCTTGAACTGTCCTTGAGCGCTCTGCAAGAACACCTTATTTGTGACCAAAATACAACAGCTTAGCGAACATTGAATTTATACCTTACTCAAAATACACAAGATGTGCTGCCGTGCATGTGATACGATGATACTGCTTAAATGTACTCTGAAAGCGCTGGCACCTCAGGCATGGTTGCTCTAAGCTAGCGAGCAACAGCAAGGGTATACGAACACAAGAAGTCGAGCACAAGTGGTGGAATGCACTTGATTAATCAGAAAATGAAATGTCTCAGTACCAGGTGTCACTGTTCCGTCAACAAAAACAGATTAACTTTGAAGGGGCGTCTGGTTGGCACTGGTGACAGCCTTCAGATTGAAACCCAGACGGTGATAGTTGAGACGTGGAGTGCAAGCTTTTCGGT
The DNA here is from genome assembly GCF_037126465.1 of Ornithodoros turicata. Taxonomy (NCBI): domain Eukaryota; kingdom Metazoa; phylum Arthropoda; class Arachnida; order Ixodida; family Argasidae; genus Ornithodoros; species Ornithodoros turicata. Next base: position 210,464 of record NW_026999389.1, read on the forward strand.
GGTGCCAGAATGCCTGCGAAATCATTTAACAAATAAGGCAATTCCAAATCTGTACTGAGAATACACCCGCTGGGCCGTAATCTCAAAGGATGAAGCAGTAACTGACAGATAGCGTATTTTTCTCTTCTACGTGATGCAATTTGCACCGCATGACTGACTTGTCTAACATTACGCGTCTTACCTTTATCTGCTGCCTAGTCCTGCCCCTGCAATCTCCTGCTGCAGATAAGGTTGGCACGGCATCCCGGACGAGACATCTTCGGCTTCTTGTGAAACAAGTTGCGCATTGCTTCCGTAACATTCGTATGAGCCAGATGAACAAATCACTGCTTTCGAAGGTGGCACCCAGTCGGAGTTGTAACCGATTGTTGCAGTCAATAGATTTCTCTTTCACCTTTCGGAAAATTGTGGTTTGAAACATTGGAACTGCATGCTGAAGTGTTCTTGCAGACGGGAGCAAAACGCTCACGCATTCTCGGCACGCAGCACAGAACACGAATCACACCAGGAAGTCTGTACTGGCCTAGCAAATGCTTTGCAGTCGAAGGAAGCAAAACTCACGTTCCTCGTGGGTTTAGTGAAGTCCAGAAATATACTGGCTCCCTAATAGCGAACTGTTTATCACTTCCCCAATGTGAATCTGCGCAGCAGACGGCTCGGCAGGAGAAACTGGCCGGCTTGGCGGAAGAAACCAAGCCAAAAGTCATGCCAAGCCGGAGCGCGGGCAGACCACGAATGTGTCGTCGACACAGGGTTTGCGGGCCACAAGACGGGATGTCAGTGAAACTAAAAATTCACTTTTTCGGAAAACCGCGAGGAGTTTGGGATAACTGTTTTGCATACATAATCAGTGTGCCCTTATGAACACATCGTGTGAGTACCATTCCATTCTGTAACACTCGAAAATCGGCGTAGCTGAGCTTTAATGCTAGTTATCCATGAGAACCACATTTAGCTAGATGCATCAGAGGAAATACGTTTCTGTATCAAAGTGCGCTGTTTACCATTGCAAAAATTTGTTGCACTCAATCTGTTGCTCTGTGTAGTTGCCATGCACTCCTGAAACTGTGTGTGCAGAACAATGAGTGCAACAGTGAGTCAATTTCAATTTTTGTGCTAACATACTGATGCTCCTTCTTGATTATACTGATTGTCCTACACTGAAATATGTGGTAAAGGCCCTCATGTTTATTTATTGAAAGTATGTCCTCTTTACTAGTTGCAATATCCTCATAAACATTTGAGATCGAATGAAGCAAACTGCTCTACAAATAAGGAATCATAGTTAGGAAAAGACATACTTAGCATGGAGATCTGAGCCCGCTTGCATAAAAGTTGTCTGAGACTCGTCAATAACCTTTACTGTGCATGGAAAACGTGCTTGCTGCTCATGCGGGAAGCACTGCCAAAGCTATTGAGAATGAACCTGATAATCATAGCCCAGTTTTTCTGCAAATGTGCCCTGCATTTCAAATTTCAACAGTGGCAGTATAGGCTGACATCACATTTAGGTGCACCTGTTTCAGACGCCTTCACCTTTAAGGTATAAAATGTTTGTATGGATTATGGAGAATAACCCACCTGTTGTGCCATGTGTGGAATCTATGCACACCTTCTCTGTGCCTAAGTGTTTTAGGAGTTCCTTCTGAACACTGGTCATGAGTACGAGCAGGAAATCCTGATCTTGCAATAACTCATTGCTTGTTCTGTTTAAAATATTGGCATTGTCCTTCTCGCCCTGATGTTTAAAGAAAAGTACTTGGCTGTTGGTCTGTGCTTGCATGGACTTGACCCAAAGGGCAACACTACAGTGGTCGTCTTCGTGCACCTTCCCATTGTAGCATATGCTGTAGTCCCGCATGATGTTGTACAAATCCTGTCTTGTGGTCAGGTGAATTCTCCGAAATGTGCCATCCAGTGCACCCCGAATGCCATCAAGCACGACGTTCAATGAAACACCATCTCGTAGTTTACCTGGTTCGAAAAAAAATAAACAGTTATAAAGCATAATTAGGCCTTTTGTTCATCAGCAAACAGTTTAATTTTCAGTTGAGTAACATGCAGAATTCGTATGATTGGACTCAGTAAAAAAAAAAAAAAAAGTATATGCACCGGGTGTTTGTTTCATCCTGTACAGATATTTTATAACAAAGCTGCTAGAACAGCATGAATGTTGTTTATGCAGTTGAGCTGGAAGAAATTATGCAACTACACAGCGGCTAATTAACTAAAATTTATTAATTAACTCATTCATTAGGCAAAAGCGAGATAGCAGAATGAGAGACTATTCTGTCTCGATGAGCATGTTCAACATGAACTTCATTCGACAGACTCCAAACTGCCTGTGACAATTTCCACCGAGGTGGATCTGTTCCTAGAGTGTTTGGAGCATTACGTAGTCTGAAGGCTACAGGAAAGTGGTCAGTTCCTTTAGTTGGTTATGCCAGTGGTTTATGTTTCTGGGTGAGCACAGTTAGTGAATGTGGGGGATGTCATATGAAAGTACCTTCTAACAAGCTGTAATGTTAAGTGGATCATTGTTGAATAATAATTATTAACTCTGCATGCTTTTGAATGTTTCTTCCTCTCCGTCAAGAAACTATTACTTGCACAGGTCTCCTATAAGGTGATTTTTACAATTTGTTCTCCTGTCTCCACCAGCTTCGTTTCTTTGCTCCGCTTAAAATACGAATTCTGAGCTTTGATTGATTTAAAATGAAACTGCCCAAGTTACAATCACACTTTCAAATCCTTGGCACACTATAACACATACATAAATATACATGTGTAACAAGGCCGGCGTGCTTCTTTCTGGCATAGGCCAGGTTTCACCAGCGCCGGTTAACTTTAAACCGAGATCAGGTGTTGTTAAAACTTGTAGTTAACTACTCAATTCTTCTTTGCAAACTAGTTGGTGACGTAGTGAACGTTTCAGTGACAATAACTCCCTTTAGTGAACCAGAGTTAAGCGGAAAATTCAAGTTAAGGAACCGCTGATCTTGGTTTAAATGGTGATGAGCATTGGTGAAACCGGGCCATAATCATCTTCAAAAATTCTGCTTACCAGCAATTGCATCTCTCTGTTTTCGTCAATAGGGTATGACACAGCTCAAGCTCATGTCCATAGTGGGAGGATTGAAAAATGACGGAAACTTTGCCGTTGTGGAATGTTGCAGACATCTCTGCAAGGCACGTTCGCCCACACTTCACAGATCCTTGTGACTTTATTGCTCTTTTCCTCTCATTGGTTGTCGTCCGAGCACTAAAACTGCCTGATCGGTTGCAGATGTAATAGTGCCTGAAGCTGCCATCTTGACTTCTCTTTGCCCCTGTCCGTTTAATAAAATGGCTATTGGATGCCTTCTCTAACCCCTCTTTCCATGCCTTGAAATCTGAAATCAGAACATATGCACAACTCCTTTCAGCATTATTTTACTAAATTTTTTAATTGCAAACCAGTATCCCAATAGAGTGAAAATACTCAAAAATGAGAATGATGACTCGCAGTCTAAAGAAAATGATAGTCAAAAAGAAAAAAGCTGCATGTCATTCGTGCTGTTGAGGAACTCGTAGGCCCAGGAATTCGGAGCGGGAGGCAGACGTACTTGTCCAGACGGTTTATTCCAAAAACAAGCTCGAGACAGCAAGTAACACGCGCTACTATCGCGCGCTACATCGTCCTTGTAGCCAAACCAAACCGAAACCAAACCCAACCAACAGTACCGCATATTTCACAACACGTGCATTATTATGTAATAGGAGATGTACTCCCCGGCGGGGCGGGAGGGATTTATTGGCGGAAAAAAAGAAAAGGAAAGGTGGACTCACCGGCTTCGCAATTAAACTCATGAGTTTCGTAATTGACTTCAAAGTTGTGTTTATCAACATGGTGTTGTCTCAGTGGGCGCAGCTGAAAGAAACTTGACGGACACTTGTTGCATTTATACACTTTGTCAGCTGAATTTGTGGCCATTATTTTCGGTTGGTAACCTGCATGAGTAACAGATCAGCTTATGGAAAAATTGTGGTGCCGTAACGTTGGGTTTAAACAGAATTATGAGTTATTATTGGCAACATAGTTAGCATCTGCTTACCTGATATTTGCCGAGGGACATCTAACTTGCCAGTTTTCTCGAGCGAAGGACAGATGAACGGCCACCACGACTCAAGCGAAAGTGTTTTCGCGCCAATTCGCGCGTGCGACAAGCAGACGACCAAACCGCAGATGACGTCACTTTTATCGCATGCGCAGTGCAGTCGCTAAAAATTGTTGTGCTGCGCATGCGCCAGCAGTGACGTCATGAGATGAGTAGCTCAAAACAAACTGTCGAAGAGGTGATGTGTTGTTCTCGTCCTGTTTTATCCCTCAAACACAAGGCAGTGTCAACAACATAACCTCAAGAAAGCTGCGTTGTGCCTACCTCGCTGGACGCTTGTCGATGGATATGGTATACGTGTGTTGGTTTGATGCACAAGGTAACGTTGGGAGTCTGTTCCATGGGCCGGTCTGATCGGGCAAGGGCTCAACAAATGCTAGTCGACCTGCGACCTTTTCAGCTGCACGAGCGTCATGTGGATGTACACAACTTCCATATGAATTTTATAGACTCAGGAGTGCAATTCTGTAGCTGGTAAGTATGTCGTATGCTCTGTTGTACATACATACTATTCGCGTTCAAATCACATATCTTGCATTGTTGCAGCTAACGATTCAGTGGCATAAACCAGCAGACTAGTGCATAACGTACACCCATGCGGCCCAGTTCCGCTAAGTCGGGTGGCGAGTTCTTTCTTTTTCTTCGTATCTAGCCTTTTGCACTGTATGCCTATCGCAAGTTGTATGGCCTCCGTGACGACTCGTCCGTGTAGCTCAGGTGTACTCAGAAGCAGATCTGTCATAGTTCAGGAACGTATAGCGATGTTTATCAGTGATGTGTAGTACTGTAGTAGTAGTTTTGCTAAAACTGTAGGTATGAGGGATTAATTGGAAATAACTGCCGCCCCTCTGGATGAATAGGTGTGTAATTATATCACCTCAGTCAAACGCAACACACATGATACCGAAGTAGGTAAATAAATAAGTAAGGTCGCGGCTCCGAAAATTTTCAGTCATCTATAGTTGTGTTAGTGTTCAAACGGGGGGGGGGGGGTACTTTTCACCGTTTCATCAGAGGGTTATTACGTTCTTCATCATCTTTATTCTGCATTTTGTGCTTAATTATTGCTGTTATTTTGTATTGTGTTCTTACTCTGAATTGTCATGATGTATTATAACAGCGCATCATGATAAAGATCACATGTGGTAAATCTGAGGACATGGCTTAATTTTAGTTATTTTCAGGTATGGAAGGAAATGCAGAAGGCAACTAAGAGCCTGTAGAGGAACTGGTGTTTACTGAACTGTGTAGAGGAACTGCATGAATTCTGACCGGCAATGATGGAAATCTCCCAGCGGGCAGATGTTCGTGGTCTCGCGCTAGGATGGAACCGGTAGAGCTGTCTGGTGTCACATGGCAGGTGCAGTAGGAGAAGTGCATCTTTGTTGTCTACAGGCAGCCACGTCACTCCCCCCTCGGACATGGGGCAATGGAAAGCTAACGGTTGAGGTTCACATAGGTACATGAAGTGGAGAAAGGAGGGTGACACGTGGAAGTAGGGCGGCTGGCCTTGCATTTTGTGCTGAACAGGCAGTAGCACGACTGGTGTTTACAAGCGCTGACCGAGCAGGGTTCCAGGGACGGGCCGAAGCAACGGGGAGACTGGTTGGCCAATGTGATTCAGAGGAGGGGGCAAGAGAACTGTGATCGCAGCTTGTAGTGATCTCATAGTTTTGTCCCCAAGAAGAGCGCTGGGAATGACTATTGTGAAGCACAGGGAGCCTGGGAGTAGAACCCACAGTGGCCTCCGCCGATGTCCCTGGTGGAATGTTGACAGCAGCTGGATGGACTGCCCGCATTTTATATCGAAACCAGATGGGGAGGCATCACAGGCAGGATTTTTTGGACTGACTCCACAGTGTGGATGCGGCTGTGCAGTTGCCAGTGGTGTATCGTGACCGATATCAGAGCATGACACCAAGAAAGGTGTCACTAGTGGAAGCAGGGAGAGTGCCATTGCGGAGCGTGTGGCAACAGACCACAATACGTGTATCCCTGGTGTTGAGCTGCCGGGTGTCGCGAAAAAGTGCGTTGAGTGAGCTACAGTCAATTGGCAGGATCGCCTAGCATTTGCTCAGAAGAACGCTGCCCCAGACCATCCATCGTGGCTTCAAATGTGGTCTTGCAAACATTAGCTGTGGTACTTAACTAAATTACGTTGAACATGGCATTCTTTGTTCAGTTCACCAAATCTAGAGGAGACGGTACTCCTTTACATGAGTCCTGACCAGCGGGAATGTCCTAGCGGGCGGATCTTCCAAGGCCTCACACTAGGATGGTGCCACTTGAACTGACTGGCAGGCGCAGTGGCGCACAGCAACAGAAGATTTATCGTTGTCCACGGGCCGCCAGAAGTCATTTTACTAAGCACACAGGGGCACAATGATTGAAAAATGGAGGTTAAAAGTAGTGATGTCATGAACCTGTGAAGGTTCAAATTGACAAGTGTTCACAAAATTTGAACATTTCTTCAGAAAATTCACAAAAAAGTTGTCGATGCTCCAGTTACAATGCTTGTTGACCTCTGTCTAAGAAGTGTAAAGTTGAGTTTATGAGCCATAATTGTGTTGCGTTTACACTAGGACTGTTCCAAAATCATTGTTTAACTTATTGTGAGCTTATTTCTGGCATTTCTTGCATGCGATTATGGCAGAATGAAAGAACCTAAAAGGTGTGCTGTGCCACTTGGTGACTTCACCAGGCTATCAAAATTTTCCAATTGTGCATGTGCAGTGCAGGATGCACCTCTAATCGTCACAAAAATCTTTTGTGACGATTGTAGATGCATTGTTCCTGAACAAACGTTGAGGCATGTGGAAACAGCCATTCTAACTTTCATGGGCTGCAGGAAAGCCTTTGTGTGTACCCCCAGTATTTCATTTTGTGACATTTCCACTGCCCCTGGTAGTTTAGATTTGTCAAGCTTGGTAAGCAACAACTTGCACTGTGCTGTACAATGCACTGCCGCTACCTGGCAGCTCACCACTTTGGTGTGTCACAGTACGAGAATCAGAGCACAAGTGTGGTGAAGCATGATGAGGGCACCACATTTCTGTTGCACTTATTAACTAGAGATATTATGCCCATTTGATATACTAGCTGACCAGTTTTGTACTTACTGTTGTGCAGGAGCCGTAAGACGGTAGAAGCAAACAGGGACGCAGACTCGGAGTCGAGGGGATCAGGCTCGTTTAATGAGACAGGCCAAGAACGAAAGTGAGCCGAGAATAGAAAAACGAGATGGCATGTCTCGAGATCCGCGAGCACAAAAACTAAAACGGCAAGTGCTGTCCCCTGGCAACGACACATTGCAACAAAATATGACCAACACTCCCCCTCAATGAGTCGTCGCTACCTTCAGCCCACACGCAAGAGTTCATGTAGTCCAAGACGTTCACAATGATGATGAGTTTTCTTGCCAGTTAGAGCCTTTGTCATGATGTCCGCGCAATTCTCAGATGAGCTGACATACTCTAGGCGTATCTTCCCTTCATCAATCTTTTCTCGCAGGAAAAAGTGCCGGAGCTCAATATGTTTGTTCCGCTCTGATGTTATTTGGTTTGTCGCAACGGAAATAGCTCCCTGGTTGTCGACGAGCAATGGCTGCGGCTCTTCGACGCACTCGCGGGCGCCCAGTTCTTCCGTGAAGTGCTGGAGCCACAGGAGTTCTTTGGCTGCATGACACATGGCGATATATTCAGCTTCGACCGTCGATAAAGCAGTTGATCTCTGCTTTTTGCTGCTCCACGTTATTGCTGCTCCAGCGAGCGTGAACACATATCCGCTGAAGGATCGCCGGTCAACTCTGTCAGCAGCCCAGTCAGCATCGCAAAAAGATTTCACGCGACTGCCGGTTTTCGTGAAGGTTAAGGCATATCCCTTGGTTTGCTTAACATAGCGCATAACGTGCTTCAAGCCATTCCAGTGTTCCTCTCTGGGATTTTCGTTGAACTGGCTCATGTACGCGGCGGCGAATGCGAGGTCAGGTCTTGTACCTCCAGCCAGGTAGAGCAATCCTCCTACTGCTTGGCGGTACTTATGAGTAACTGTGTTGCTATCTCGCCCTCCCTTCATGGGCTTCTGGAATCGCATTCCAGCATCCAAGGGCGACGAAGCACCTTTAGCATCTTTCAATCCACAGTTGTCCACCATCTCTTCAGCGTATGCCTTCTGATCTAGGGTTAGCATTCCGTCTGTGCGTCGCTGTATCCTCATGGATAGAATGTAGTTCGCCTCACCGAGGTCCTTTACTTGGAACTCGGTTGCCAGGCTTCGTTTGAAGTCAATTATCGTTTGCTCATCCTTCGCCAAGATTAGTATATCGTCCACGTACACTCCGATGATGACGTCTCTTGTAATGTTCACGTAGACACAAGGGTCCGCTTTTGATCTGATCATTCCGATGTCCTTTAAGTAATTGTCCAGTCGTCTGTTCCATTCTCTGCCAGACTGACGTAAACCGTATAGGCTCTTCTTTAGGAGGCATACGTCTTCCTTGCGCCCTTCGTAGAACAGGGCTGGTTGCTCCATGTAGATCGTTTCTTCCAAGTTCCCGTTCAGGTAGGCCGCAGTTATGTCGACTTGGTGTACGACCCATTCCCTTTCGACTGCTAGGGCCAGCAGAAAACGGATAGACTTCAACTTTACAACCGGAGAAAAAGTTTCTTTGAAGTCTACTCCTTCTACTTGGGAATAGCCGCAGGCAACAAGTCGCGCCTTATGCCTCTCCAAGCCGCCATTCTTGTCATACTTCTTACGAAATATCCATTTACATTTTACGACTCGTCTGTCGCTTGGTCTTGGTACAACCTCCCAGGTCCCATTTCGTTTTAGATTGCCCAGCTCTTCCTCAATTGCCGTCCGCCACTCCGAACTATCCGGCATAGACAGTGCTTCCTCAACGGTAGTTGGATCGGGGATGGAGTCGCTTCGCTTTACAACGCAACAATAGTTTGGGCGTGGCTTCGACGCTAGTCTCTCGGAGCGCCTCGGCATCTGAAGATCATTGGGTTGTTCTCGCTCTTCGGGTACTCCTGGTACTCCTGAGCTTGACGGCTCGTCTTGTTGCAGCACGGGAGTTATTGCCTCATTCGTCTCCCCCTCGTCTTGTGCTTCAAATGTAAATGTCACCTCTGGGATCTCTTGCAGTTCGTCATGCAGATTGCTGAGGATCTCCGTGCCATCGACCATGGTGGGCACCTCTTCATTGTCGTCTGGTGCCGGAAATTCTTCTCCACATGGTCTACCACCGTACGGGAAACAGTTCTCGTCGAAGACAACATCACGGCTCACAAAGAATTTGTCGCGTTTCCGGTCCCAAAGCTTGTACCCCTTGACGCCCTCCGGGTAGCCGAGGAAAATGCACTCAATTGCCCTTGGGTCCAGCTTTGCTCTCTGCTGTCGCCGACTCTGTGCGCTCCCCGCGAAAAATTCCCCCGGGAAAAATTCAAAAAGACAAAGAAATGTGCACCTTTTCAAACTACGGTGAATATGATAAAAAAATTCAAAATTTGTTTGAAAAACCTCACGAACCACTTTGGACCTATGTGCTTACTATTTATTTTATGATGAGAGGAAACACAAGGACGATTGATACAGTGTTGCCTGTGGGTCAGTTCTGTGAGAGCAGAAATAAACGGTCCAGTGTTTTGATGAGGATTAAGGTGTTACGGCATTTGGGCAGCAACAAAAGTGTGCACAGATGCTACACATGTCAGCACAGGTGGATCATCCTATGTGATCCTTGTGTACAGCCATGTCGTACACCATGGGTTGTTCAGGTGAAAAAACTTCAAGTCATTGTGTTTGGATCCTTACCAATTATTTTCAGCACATTTAGGAAATCAGCATGCTCTTTGACCAAGTGATCAAGGGGGTCGTATCTGCCCTCCAACTGTGTATTGAATAGTCTTTTCTATGATAGAATGGGTTACTGTCGTGAGCATTTGTTAGAAACTCTCCGATGTAGTCATTTAGAACATTGTATATCAATGAGCAGATGATGTGAAAAATTATCCTAAACATGAGGGGGGCATTTTTGCAACCGGATTCCAGGAGTGCGCCAAGCCCGACTATTTGCTGGATTCATGCTTAAGGACCTTCACATCATCCATTCATGAATGGAACATTATCATGTGACATCAGATGACAGTCATTGATATTCATGCCATGAGCACGCAATAATGGCTATTAGTGCTTTCAACATGCATGGAGCTTTATGCCTCTGGTTGGGCATTAAACTATAAACAAACAACAGCTTTATTTTCAACCTTGGAGAGTGGGGAGTTTCATCGCAACAGGCGATACTCTACCCCATTGCTGGGTGGAATGGGGGGAATAAAATAACGAGCCCCTTCACACTAACGATCAAAGTCCGATGGTGTCCAGAAATGTCAGAAGAGCTTTGAGCGCAGAGCGTTGCTGGGCTGGATTGGGCCAGGGACCAATCAATTTCGATAGGGAGAAAGGGCGAGAGTCCAGCTGACGAAGAGACTTGGAGAGTGTGGTTCGGGAAGGTTCGTAGTGAGGGCAATGAAGAAGAATGTGCTCCAGATCCTCAAGAGCACCACAGTGGCAGCAGGTGGGAGAGTGAACTTGTCTCAAGCGGTAACGCCACTGAGCTGTAAAGGCCACATCGAGGCGCATTCAATGGATTAATGCAGCATTTTGAGGAGATGTGTTTCGTGGCATGCGGAAAGCGAGCGTGGGATCAACCCTGTTCAACATAGAGGGGGGAAGAATGTCGGTTGTCCGTTGGCGGGAAGCCAGGGGTGTCACTAGGCGTCGCAGAATTGAACGGCGGTCTCCTCTCAGCAGAACAATACGGGTCCGTTTGCGATACGAGAGTGCTGCTTCTGTGGCGCTGTCGGCCTGCTCGTTCCCCACGACACCACAATGGGCTGGAACCCACTGGAGAACTAGCCTGTGGCCTGCGGCGTAGATAGTGTGGTAATCCATTAACACGTCTGTGACTAGGGGTGCGGATGGGCCTCGTATGCCGGAATTTTCAATTGCTTGAAGTGCAGATTTGGAGTCTGTAAAGACTGCCCATTCCCGGGGTGGAAAATCAGCGATGTGTTGTAGAAAGAAAAGGATGGCATAGAGTTCCGCAGCTGTGGAGGAGGTTGGATGTGAAAGGCGTCTTCAGTGCACGACGCCTTCGGATGGAATGACGAAGGCTGAGGCGGACTTGTTGTTTCGGGATGCGCCATCAGTATACGCTGCCGTAAACGTAGAAAACTTCTCGTCTACCAGAGCATGAAAATGGGCTCGGAGGACTTGAGGGGGGACCTGATCTCTTCTTTCCAGAAGGTTTGGGAGGCGTACAAAAGTGGGCGGTATCGGTAGAGACCAGGGGGCCTCCGGCGGTATAGTGTCCTTAGTTATGAACTGCTTAGTTATGAACTGCGCTACTCGATAGAAGTCGCTTCCAGGGCGGTATCGAATTTTCCTGAGTAGCGGGTGGCGGGGAATGTGAGCACGCAAACGGAGGTAGTGCCGAGCCGTTTCCCGTTCACGGAGAACTTCAATCGGGAGCTCACCAGCTTCAGCCAGTACTTGCCGTGTTTCAGCCATTCTTGGAACTCCGAGGCATCGACGAAGGCTTCGAGCAAACAGGGACCGAAGTGTATTTAATGAAGTTGTTGATATCCTGTGCAGAATAGGAAGGCTGTAAAGCACAGTTGCCCTCACCAATGCCGCGTGAACCGCGAGCAGGGAACGCTGATCACAGCCCCATCCTGAGCCAGAAAGATGTTGAATTGCGGGGAGCCATCGCTGCACTTTAGTTTCAAGGTGTTTAATGTGCCGAGCCCAGCGCAAGTCCGAGTCGATTACCACGCCAAGGAAGCGGTGAAAGCGTACCGGTTCAATCTTCTTTAAACCAAGCCAAAGAGGGAAATTGGCCATAGCTTTACGCGTGAAAGGGAGCACGACACACTTTTCTGGTGAAAGGTCCATCCCGAGGTGCGTGAGGTACGTATGGATATTGTTTAAAGCGAGCTGCAGGCGGCGCTGGAGAGCCGGGCGTGATTTTCCTACTGTCCAAAGGGCGACGTCATCTGCATACACGGAGAACGACACTTTGCGAGGAATTACTGATTGCAGGCCGGCCATCACCACGTTAAACAGTGTCGGGCTGAGAATGCTTCCTTGGGGGACTCCTTGAGGAACAGGATGCTGAGGGCTTTGGCCTTGGGACGTACGGACAGCGACAGTTCGGTCCGTAAGGAAGTCTTTGAGCCAGATGAAGAGCCGACCGGATACTCCAAACGAGCGCAAGGCTTGCAGCACACAAATGTGCCAGACGGTATCATATGCGCGCTTGATGTCGAGGAAGACCGATCGGACGATCCGTCGATGGGCTCGAGCATGTTGAACTGTAGAGACTAGGTCGAGAACTGGATCTATGGAGCTTCGGTGGCGACGAAATCCAGCCATTTCGTGAGGGAATTCACGTTGGTTTTCAAGCCACTAGTCGAGGCGATGCAAAACCATTCTCTCCATCAGTTTCCCCATACAGCTTGTCAGGCTCACCGGGCGAAAGGAGGATAGGGCATTTGGGGGCTTGCCTGGTTTCAGGATGGGGACAACCAATGCCTCCTTCCATGTATGTGGTAAAGATCCTTGTTGCCAAGACGTATTATAGACATGAAGGATAGCTTGGAGTGACCGCCCATCAAGGTTTCGCAGGGCGGCATAGGTGATTTTATCGGGCCCAGGGGACGAGGCGGCGTTCACGAGCTTCAACGCTGCCTTTAGCTCGATTAGTGTGAAGTCGCGGTCCATAACTTCCGGGGGACGGGGCCAGTCGTGGTGAAGTTCAGCCGTCAAACTGTGGACAAAACTGCGGTGTAGGGGCGTGGTCGAGGCAGCCGCCGGAGTCGTTAGTACCACACAGAAGTCCGTCGCAAGCGTGTTTTCGTCTACACGCTGACCGATAGCCAAGGCCGCGAGAGGATTCTTTTGAGGGGGCGCCTCCTTCAGAGATCGGATTGTCCGCCAGATCTTCGTGGCCGCATCGAACGGTGAAAGGTGGTGGCAAAACTTACGCCAACGCTTCCCGTCCTCGTTTTTAAGTTCTCGTGTTACTTTAGCTTTCATCCGGCGGTATTCCACAATGTCCTTAAGTTGCCCTGTCCGATGAGCCGTTCTTTCAGCTCGGCGACGTAATGCTCTAAGGTGATTAATTGCGGGGGAATGGCCGACATGGCCTGTTACCCTTTTAGACATGACCACGGCGTCCTGAATACCGCGGGTAATTGCTTGAAAGAGAGCCTCTGGGGACATACCGGTGTGCACAGATGTTCTGAGGCCCGCACGAAAACGTCTCCAGTTTGTGAAAGAAATCAGTCCAGCAGTGGCTGAGAGGGGCAGTCTGTCGTGCGAAATATATAGAGGAAAATGATCGCTACCTCTAGTGTCGACGTCCGTAGCGCACGACAAGTGGCGAATTATGTCGGTTGAGCACCACGAGAGGTCTAATACATCAAGTGACGTTGGGGATCGCATGTAAGTGGGCTCGCGGTTGTTCAGCAGGCACATGTTATTATTCTCCATTGCCTCCAACAACCTCCTTCCCCTACTGTCCGTCCTTCGGCTTCCCCAGGCCGAGTGATGTGCATTGAAGTCCCCTAGCACAAGCGCCGGGGCTTCCAGAGAACCAAATAAGCGTTCGAGGTCACTCCACGGGACCTGTACCGCGGGACGGATATAGATACTGACGACCGTTAACAGCATGGGGCCAAGGCGGATCCTGCAGGTGACGTAATCATAAGAGCGATGACAAACTGAGCCGATGGGTGCAGCAACGAGGTCATTGCGAACGTATAGCGCTGCTCTGCTCTCAGGGGAATGATGAGAGCGATATATTGTGTATCCATTAACACGATGTATACAATCCATGCCGTGTTCGCATATAGCTATGAAAGGGAACTTGTACTGTTGTAGATCTAATTTAAAATCTGGGAGCTTGTTATGCAGGCTTCGAGGATTCCACTGCATAGCCAGGGTCTTTTTATACAATTCCGTCATGCTGATGCGAAGATAATGCCTCCAGTGCCAGAAGCGCTTGAACCTCGGGCAGTTGCGACGCACCAGGAAAAGCAGAGACAATGGCCTTAAGGGCAGAGTAGAAGAAGCCTTGTTGTGCTTGATCCTCCGGAGTCCCCGACGATGTTGACGCTCGTCCGAGTTGGTCGTCCCTTTCGTCGTTCCCGGGCCCGGATATGTTGTTCCTGCTGCCTGTCACTGACTGGAGCCCAGACTAGGTTGCCGTGATATGCGAGGGTTTATTTACAAGTTATCATACACACTGTTATTTACATGTTGGTCAAAACTCGGCTGGGGAAAAATGGAGATGTGGACTGGTAGAGTCCCCACTGCCCGAGTCTCTTTCTCTCTTGCTGCCGTATCCTTATAAAGGCCGCGCCCAACGTCGCGGTTCCTTTACTGGGTTGAACAATACCGTTGTTGTGACTCGAGCGTCCTTGGCTGAAGTGGGATTAGCGCTCGGCCGCGGGCGGACGGGGAATGTCCCGATTGTCTGTCCGCTACGGCGTGCAAACCGTGACTGATTGCACGGCGAGACCCGTAGCTTTGGCAGCGCTAAACCATGGCGCCGTCGTCGTCTGGACTTTGCACTGGGGTTCCTTGTTTTTCCCCCGGGTCACGTTTCCCTCGTGTTTCCCCTCCGTTCAGTAACCCTTTTCCGAAGATGCACTCAGAAATGTCCTTGCAGTGTCGGCCGCGTCATTCGGCCATTAGCTACGACCTTCACACCTCCCATCCGAAGACCATTGCTCGACTTATGTGTCGACGATGGTAAACAATCAAATTAGGTCGTTAGATAAAGAGAACGTTCGCCAACACAGTCATCATGTGTCCGCTGATATCTCACTTACTGAGGTGTAGCACATACATACAGCACACACATTTGTTCAAGGTGAAGATGTCCGCATGATCGAGTTATCACTGCCTGCAGCACTTTCAGGGTGGAGGCCCAAACACACTCACAGTCGGGGACACCTTTTCCCGGTTGCCCAAGGGGCACCGCCACATTCCTTTGAGCTTTGCTTACTTAGCTCCTTCATTAAGTGTATCCTGTTCCCAACTTGCGCTTTCGAGACGCGACAGCGCATCTGCGTTACTATGAGCCTTGCCTTTCCGGTATCTGACCGTCAAACGGTAACGCTGCAAACCCAACGCCCACCTGATAAGCTTAGCGCTATGGGGTGCACTAGCCGTCAGATACGAGAGTGGATTGTGGTCCGATACTACGAACACCTCCGCCCCATACAGCCAGTTGTCATAGCGCCCCAGAGCCCACACAATTGCAAATGCTTCCTTCTCAATAGTTGCCCAGCGTTGCTGGGTCGGAGAGAGCTTATGGCTGGCAAACGAGATGGGTACTTCTCTGCCCCCCGAAATTTGCGCTAAGCATGCCCCGACGGCATAGTCAGAGGCATCCGTGTACAGCCAGTATGGCTTCGACGGGTCTGGTGTAGCGAGGGCGGCGGCCGCGGATAATGCAACCTTTAGATTTTGGAAAGCCGTTTCGGCTTCGTTTGACCACGGAACCACATTTGAGACCCTTTTCCCGGTCAGTGACGTCAGTGGCAACGCCAGTTCTGCGTAATTGGGGATATAATCTCGGTAGTAGCCGAAGAGGCCCAAAACACTTCTGACATCCTTTTTGGTCCTGGGTCGTCTCAGATCCCTGATAGCTGTCAATTTCTCCGGATCGGGAGCGTGGCGCCCAGACCCGATTATGTGTCCCAGATAGGGAATACACCCTTGAGCTATTTGACACTTCTCGGCGGCTATCGTTAAACCTACCTCGCGCAGTGCCGAAAACACGGCTCGCATGTGCCTGATATGGTCGCCCCACGTGTACGAGAATATTGCTATATCGTCCAAGTAGGCGGCGCTATAGTCCCGGTGATCGCGCAGCAGCGAATTTACATTGCGCTGGAAAGTCGCCGCGGCATTTTTTAATCCGAACGGCATGACCCTCCACGCAAACTGCCCTTCATGAGTAACAAAGGCGGACAGCGCTTGCGAGTCTTTGGCTAACGGAACCTGCCAATATCCACGCCGCAGATCAACAGTGGTGATATATTTCGCTCGTCCGATGCGCATGATCAGTTCCTGGGGTAACGACATAGGGAACGCATCATCCTTTGCTGCCGCGTTTAATGCCCGATAATCGACGCACATCCGAATGCTTCCATCCTTTTTGGCCACACATACGATAGGGTGCGCGTGTTCGCTCTCTACGGGGTAGACCATGCCCTGCGCGACGAGCTCCCGCACCTGACGACTAACCTCGCCTTTCAAAGTTTCCGGGATGCGGTATCTGTGTGGCTTTTTTAGTGTTTCACCTGCCTTCAAGGTTATCTTGTGTTCGCCCACCCTAGCGATCCCCGCTTTGTTCTGAAATAGGTCGCAGAACTCTGTGATAATAGCTCGAATCTCTAGTCGTTGTCCTTCCGCCAGGTGCTCGACCCTTACTGTCTCGAGGACGTCGACAGCGGCTGCCGAACGCTCCGATATACGGGGCGCGTAACTTATTTCACCGAAATCCTCATCTGCCTCAAATACTACCCCGACCTGGTTCACTCTGGCATGGTAGCTCCTGAGTCGATTGGCGTGCACGGTTCTACGTTTCCCTGCCGCATCTTCTATCCCGTACGTGTGCTCCCTCTCTCTCGCGACAACCGTGTGCGGACCGCTCCACCTTGGGTGCAGCTTAGTAGGGGGGTCGGCATCATGCAGTAGAACCTGGGCGCCCACCGGGAACTCCTTCTCTCTCGCCCGCCGGTTGTAGTACCCGGCGTACACACCTTGTTGACTCTCACATGTCACCTGTGCGATTTCGGCCGCCTGCCGAAGTTCTTCCCTGAGCTTACGTAATTAATCAGCTGGAGCTTCGCGCAATGTATCGGGAAACTCGACCTCACCGGTCCACGTGCTCCTAAGGATAGTTAAGGGGCCGGAGGGCGTGCGCCCGTACAACATCTCGAACGGCGAGACACCGGTAGTGTCATGGGGCACTTCCCGATATGCCCAGAGCAAGTACGGAACGAATCTATCCCACCCTCTCTTCTCCCTTTGGATGATATGATGGAGCATATTCTTGAAAACTCTGTTCCACCTTTCGACGGAGCCGTTACTTTCTGGGTGGTCAGGGGTCGAAAACCTTGGGGTGCACCCGATCCGTTTCAAGAACTCTTGCGTGAGGGCGGCTGTGAAATTCGTTCCCTGATCGCTGGATATCTGCTCGGGGACCCCCGTTCGGCTGAACACCTCTAACATCGCCTCACAAGTCGCCTTTGCAGTGAGTGACCTCAAGCAGATTACCTCAGGCCACCTCGTGTGCAGGTCGACCACACAGAGCGCGTAGCGGTGCCCACGAGAGGATGGCGGTTCGATAGGACCAATGATGTCCATGTTAACCCGCTGAAATGGGCGTTCTGGTCGCGTCAGCGGCGTTATGGGTACCCTATCACTATTTCGCCGGTCCGACCTCAGCTGGCAGCCGTGACACGTCGTGCAGTGTCTCTTAACGTCCGCCTCAATCCCTGGCCAATAGAAGCTGTATTTGATACGAGCTTTCGTCTTCGTCATGCCGAGGTGCCCACCCCAGGGAGACTCGTGCGCGAGCGACAATACTTCTGCTCTACGCGACTGCGGGAGTACTAGTTGAGTGACGACGCGTCCCCTGATTCTGTCCCGATGGTAGAGGATGCCGTTCTGAACGTACATACCGCCTTTACCGTTCTCTGCGTCCCTGAATCCCTTTGTCAGAGTCGGATCGCAGGCTTGGGCGTTTTTCATCTCCTCTGCCCTTTCGGCGCTACTTAATGGAGCCACCGCGTCAGAGCTCTCTTCGTCTATCCCCGTGGCGGTCGCGTACACGCGGGCTACTGCGTCTGGCTCACTCGCCACGTCATCGCTGCTAGACGGTCCCTCCCAGAGCAGAGAGAACAAAGGCTCTCCGTCGGCATTGCTCTGTTCTGCCTCCCACGCGTGTGCTCCATTCGCTTGCGGGCTCGCGCCTGCCGTTCCTCTGTCCAGGCTACCGTTTACAGTTTCTGCGCTACAATCCAAGGCTATACCTGCCGGTATCTCCATTTCGCCCTTTTCCCCACACTTTGTCTCCCTATGAGCATTTCCTACTCCGCGACATTCCTGAAGTGTCTTCCAATCCTCTACAGATAATAGGCAGTCCACCCCTGGGGATAATTCATCGGTTAGCGCACACAAGATCGACGCGTTATGGTCAACTTCCAGCGAAACGTCTTCTCGTTCGTGCGACAACGTCAGGGGCAAAGTAACGAGCTCTACCGGTGTCCTGTGGTTGAATGCCGACACTAACTGTATCGAGCCACAAGGCTCACGCAATTCCTGTGGAACTAAGGCCTTTCGCATTACAGTTATCTCTGCCCCGGAATCAAGAATCGCACTTACTGGGCGTCCTGCGCACGCGACATCGAAGCGCTGCAACGTCGACAACCGGATCGCGCCGTGCTCTCCTATATCCGCCCTCGCCAAGAGTACCCCTGCCCTGGACGTTGGTGGATTGTTGTGATCTACCTACACAAGCATCTACCCACCACTACATCTACCTACAGGACTATCGCGCAAACGGGGACAATCAGCTTTCCTATGCCCAGCATCGCCACATTTAAAGCACCTGCTCCCCGAATTATTCGCTCGCGTCCGCCCGTGTACTTTCTTTGGTTGACCAGCGCCCGCGGATGCCACCGCTAGGTTACTGCTCGAACCCTGCTCTGGCAACATCGACTGCACGTCAGTGGAGCGCTTTGCTTCGACTGAGACACCTGATCGGCGTTTATTGTCTGCCTCATCATACACCGCCAGCAACTCTGCTATTTTATACGCGTCGAACCAGCTGTCTCCTTCCCGTAGCGTGACGTATTTCAGTGCGTCTGCTCCTATTGTTGCCTTTAACTGATCTGCTACAAAGAGATTCTTAAGCGCCTCCATATCCGTAACTTTCCTGGCTTCGACGTAATACGTGAGGTAGCTGTTGAGACGACGCACAAACTGTTTCCAACTCTCGCCTTTGGTTTTAATCAGGGACAGGAAACGCCGCTTGTATTCACTGGGACAGAGTCGTAACTCTTTCAAAACTGCCGACTTAATGGCCTCAAATGTGAATTCTTCGTCTTTCTTAATCTAGGAACAGAGATATGCCATCCGGCTAGCCACCGCCGGATAGATGAGGTGCGCACGAATATCGTCTGGCACGTCATATCTCTCGAATACACACTCGACCGTGTCGAACCACACAGGTGCCTCCGCGTCTGCCGGAAATTTAGGGATTGTCCCCTGCAACATTTTGGTGAAATGTTTTAACGGGTCAGAGTGCGAACCATGACTCCCTGGTAACGACGCGTGATCGTCCTCCCGTGTGCCAGCCGACTGACTCAGCTCCGCCAATCGTACCTGCAGCAACAACTGCTGTGTCCTTTCTTTTTCAATCGCAAGTTTTGTTTGGAAATCTGGGTCGGAAGCACTCCTGCTATCCGAAGCATTCGTGTCGTTATCCACCCTCGCATCATCACCCTCGTCCAACTGCTCCCCATTCTTACCGCTCCTTAGTATGGGGGGACCCATCATTTTCTACTATAGGAATGTGGCGATACCCCCAGAACAAACAAGAATTGGTGCTCACCGGCTTCAAACTTGACTTGACAGGCCGCCGCAATCTCCTTTGCTTCTCCTGTTATCCTTTCCGATCGGAGCTCCGTCGCGACACACTTTCGCTGACCTCGAAGATGCGTCCCGCGGCTTTGCCTTGTCTCCCGCCGCTTCCTCGCACTCTCCCGAAGACTACCTTTCTTTCCGTCTGTAGCCCAGACTGGTGTCAATCCTCTGAATGCGCCTAGGAAGTAGAGCAACCTCTGTCAGTGATGAACCTTCAGCAGATCCTGTCGACTGCGCCAGTAGAAGAAGCCTTGTTGTGCTTGATCCTCCGGAGTCCCCGACGATGTTGACGCTCGTCCGAGTTGGTCGTCCCTTTCGTCGTTCCCGGGCCCGGATATGTTGTTCCTGCTGCCTGTCACTGACTGGAGCCCAGACTAGGTTGCCGTGATATGCGAGGGTTTATTTACAAGTTATCATACACACTGTTATTTACATGTTGGTCAAAACTCGGCTGGGGAAAAATGGAGATGTGGACTGGTAGAGTCCCCACTGCCCGAGTCTCTTTCTCTCTTGCTGCCGTATCCTTATAAAGGCCGCGCCCAACGTCGCGGTTCCTTTACTGGGTTGAACAATACCGTTGTTGTGACTCGAGCGTCCTTGGCTGAAGTGGGATTAGCGCTCGGCCGCGGGCGGACGGGGAATGTCCCGATTGTCTGTCCGCTACGGCGTGCAAACCGTGACTGATTGCACGGCGAGACCCGTAGCTTTGGCAGCGCTAAACCATGGCGCCGTCGTCGTCTGGACTTTGCACTGGGGTTCCTTGTTTTTCCCCCGGGTCACGTTTCCCTCGTGTTTCCCCTCCGTTCAGTAACCCTTTTCCGAGGATGCACTCAGAAATGTCCTTGCAGTGTCGGCCGCGTCATTCGGCCATTAGCTACGACCTTCACAGGCAGCGAGTACCGCTGAGAAGAGTCCCAGAGAAGGCATATATTGGGAGACTGATGAGGGTAACTGTCTCCTCGAGCGTGCTGGTTCCGTCACACTGGCGTAAGTGTTTGTAATCTGTCTTGATGGACGAGGAGGCGGTGGGCTTGTGATAGGCATAGCCGCGACTGTGTTCAGCGACCCTCGTTCACCTGGTGCAGATCGAAGGGGTAGTGCAGGAAATTCTTGTGCATTTGTACGAGACGGGAGTGTGGCACTAGCATCCCTAGGAGCGTCAGACGGAAGTCGTAGGGTCCGGTTTTGGTGCCTCTTGGTGGCGGCGGTCTTGGCAGGACATAAAGAAAATGATGCGGGATGGCTGGGTTTGCAGTTAGCACACTTTGGCTCTCTTTTATTGTTGCAGTCTGATCTCCGGTGAGGTCCGGCGCAGATGCCACTGTGTAGAACCTCGGCAATTTCGTGAAATATGGCCAAATCGTGGGCAGATATAACACTGTATGGGGCCTTCTATGTACTCTTGGACTGTGAAGGTCTGAAACCCAAGGGCGATTCGGGGAGGAAGACGGATTGTAGGTTCAAAAGTCAGGATAACGCTCCGTCACACATCACTGCCGTCTTCTGCTATGGAATGCCGAACCTGTCGCCGTGCAGATAAAACCCCTGCGTCTTTAAGGTAGAGCACGAGGTCGTCGTTCGAATACTCTCTTGGAACATCATATATCTTGCCCATATTTCTGGCGTACGATTGGGGTATTGATGGTATCAGCGGAATCCCAGCTAAGCACTTAGCAGACAAAAGGTTGCGGGCGGCTGCTTCGGACCGTACGGAGACGAAGAGAGAACCATCTCGGTGGAAACGGTGGTGCATAACCTGTTGTTGGGTTAGCAGGCGTATCTCACTAGCGACCGCATTAGGATTCACCTTCCAGAAGGAGTAGTCAGTAGTTGCTGGTCGAAACAGTATGGGAATACCGCCGGCTCGGTTCTTCTTGTAGGTGACAGTGGTGAACGGGTCATGAAGTGAAGTGGCAAGGGTGCCATCGTTCATCGCATCTGTCTGCTGAGGAGCTGGCGGTGCCGAAGTGTCCATGGTGTTATCGGGAACATTCACGATCTGTGGGTTGTTGGGGTCACCAGAGGAAGGGCTCCCTACGCGTTGGCGTTTGGCAGGGTTGACGGGGACCTGTTGACCTGTGGTAAGTGTCATAGAGACGTTGGACCTCCCGTCCAGATTACGGCGGGAGGTCCGTGATGGTTCGATTTCTTTTTTCAACGGCTCTGAAAAAGCCTAAAGGCTGTTCCACTTCACAACGACGGTTATTGTCAAACTATTAATATTTCAAGCGTTAGACGGTTAAACTATAAATATTTCAACAAGCATACCATTTTCTAAGTTCCAACGCTACAGTCATGTTCAACTTAAGAAGAAAATAAATCTAGTCCGTCAACTACACATGTCGTTGGAGATAAGGAGATGCAACAGCACAGCAGGAGAAGTGCTGCAGCACCACTAGGCGCCATCAGTGGAGGAGCGCACTTTCTGCCGCACCGTAGTGTCATGCGGCTGGTCTTAGCAGCCAGTACGGAAGGAGAGTGAGTATGATAGATTCCATTATCTGGTGCAAGGAAGCAGTGTGACTTCACTGTGTCCATCCAATCCTATCTGTGGTGCAGCAATTTTCTGAGAGCTGACAGACTATTTTTTGTTCTTCTGAAGTTGAACACGTCTTTAGCAACAGTTGATCAGTGCTGCTCATGTCTTATGTCATCTCAAACGAATAGGATAGTTTCGAGGCTTTTATCTCTGAAGTGGTTGTATCAACAAACCCTTTCACCCCCCCCCCCCAAAAAAAAAGAAAGAAAAAATCTTCAAATTCGCTGACAATGCTCTTAGGCTCGGGCCACACGAAGTCACTTGGGTCAGCCATGATTAGGCAGACAATTATGCCACACCCTCTTCTCTCAGCCTTGAGCTTGCTTAATTCTGGTTCACTACTTAGCAGTCGATTCTGCATTTCGTTCTTAGTTAGTCAGATTTGGAACGATATCCCCCTACACGTTTGTTCCAACAATAATCTTGCATCATTCAAGACGGCCACCAAGCTATTCTACTCACATGAAGAGTGACAT
Organism: Ornithodoros turicata; assembly: GCF_037126465.1. Taxonomy (NCBI): domain Eukaryota; kingdom Metazoa; phylum Arthropoda; class Arachnida; order Ixodida; family Argasidae; genus Ornithodoros; species Ornithodoros turicata. Next base: position 233,368 of record NW_026999389.1, read on the forward strand.
GCCGTTTCATTACTGTTTTTTTCTCTTGTGCATATCACAAGCCTATTTAGGTATTTGAATTTCTCTGCTGTGCAATATCTTTGCTATCGGTTTCTTTTATACTAGACTTGTGTTTTTGGTATTCCTGTTTCGTAGACTGTTGCCTTGACTGTGTTTTTGTGTTTGGACTGCTCAACAAGGTCTGCTTGCCTCGCTCAGAGGTAAAGCTCCAGGACCAAACTGCTACTGCCTTCAGAACCGAATATGTTTTCAAGCACAGAGTTGACCTGACTGATTCTCTTCTGTCGTTGTGAAAGTACATTGTAATTCTTGACTCTTATTTTGAGGGAGATGGTCGGGGCCCCATCCAGTTACATTCTGGATAGTGTGGCAACTCCTAGATGGCAAGCATTGATACAATTTCATTTATTATACATTAAGGGCCCATCCAAGGGGAACTCAATATAAGAACCCCCCCCCCCCCCACCCAAAACAACCTATGTAACCTGCTGATTACTGTCCTATGTATGATTGTCTCTGGTGAAGAAACTCTCCAATGAAGGTAAGGAAGGGGGTACTAGATGTTTTGGGGCCACATCAACTCAGAAATGTAGACCACATAAGTGCCAGACAAATTTGTTAAGTCTTCCTCTAATAAGTTGGCAGTTCTAACCTCTATCCGTCTCAGGGGTCGGGTTTAGCTAATCTATGCAATCTGGCTTTTTTCTTTCTTTTTTTCATTTCATGTTAGCGCCGCAAAGCAACTGTGGGTATGAGCGGTGAATAGATGACAAGAGGAAGGAGGGGGAACAGGGAGTTAATATACGTCCTTGGCAAATTTAAGGGGGAACTGTGCCGACGTTTCTCTGGAAAGTCCTCAGGAAAGCCTCAGAAAACTCAGCCTGTGGTAGGATCCGAACCCACCATCATAGTCAAATATACCTCAGATATAATAAATACAGACCTATATATATATATATATATTTATATATATATATATAAGGGGAAAAATAGCCGTGACCTTCTGATGACATCCACTCAAACATTGCCTGCCTGCATACTGCTGATAAAGCCCAAGAAGGCTGAAAGAGCTGTCCAGTAATGCGTTAAAATTAACATACAGCAAAAACACATTGCAATCTGTCCTAAATTAGCAGTTACACCACTGACACATGCCTGATCGGGTTCGTGGGACTATGACATTATGCTGAGGCGGCTATGGTCTGGGGATGACATGAAACGAACGACAGACACGTACACACGAAGACACAAACAGCAATGACATTTATTTCCGTGTGACTCAGAATAATACTACGGTTACAAAAGTTAGAGATGCTCGGTTGCATTCTATCCCTATGTGCTACACGGTGCTCGAACTCACTCACAATACTTAAGCCAGCGAAGCAAGCCGGTAATGGATGAAATACCGGTGGAGATCACCGCTACACAACACAGTTGCACGCTGCACTCGTTGCATTTGCCGACGAAAAGCATAACATAAACGCCGCCGCCCTACCAGCTAGGTGTCGCGTCGACTGAACTTCTTTCTGTCTGACTTGTCTGAGCTCTGAGCTGCTCTGAGCCGCCACCGCCACTACTGGCGCATGCGCAGTGCAATTCATTTCCCTCTTCCGAAGGCCATGTGCTACACGGCATCTCAACGGGTCCACTCTCCGCTCGTTCTCGCAGGCAACAGATTCCGCTCGAAGGAGTACGAGAAGGAAGGGGGAGTCATTGCCAGAGAAACAGCGACTTGGGGGTGAGGCGTGCATCTGACGCCTCGCGACTCCCCTTTTTTCTTACATATGCTATACGTGCAGCCAAAGATCTCCTGCTATTTTTTTTCCTTATACACTTGACTGGCTTTGCACTGGGCTTTCAGCGATGTGTTAGCACCCCCTGACGGAAGGAATCACGTGCCACCTGACCTTCTGACGCCATCCGCTCAAACTTTGCGTGCCTGCGTACTGCTGACGATGGCCCAACGAGGCCGAAGCGGCTGTCCAGTACTGGCATGGCGACCTTTGACTTACAAGATTACATTAAAATAATTTTCACTGTCAAAGTGAAGTGCCAAGGTTGCCTCAAATTATATCAGCCTCATCCACTAATGTTGTTTGAATTTTCACTCATATAATGAGCATCTTAGTGGTCCGCCTTCCGTGTCCTACTATTGGCGCGCACTTTGGAGGTGGTTCACCCCGTTCTTGGTCAACAAATTCAAGGACAGTCTTAAGCTACACAGAAAATGTTATTCAGTGTTTAGGACATGTAACAAACTGATGGAAAAGCGAAACGTGATATTACAAAGTATGGCACAAAACAGTTACAAAAGGATAAGGGAGTGAAAAGAAAGAAGGGGGAAAAATAAGCAGGAATGAAGAGTTTTGGGCGAAGAGCTAGATATGTACAAAGGAATCGCTAAACAATCGGGATCCCAGTCACATGTTCGACGTAGATGTTCCGTGAAGCTGCTATCACATCGCTCACACAGAGCTTCTTGCATAGCTTCTTCATCACCTTGTCATTTGCCGGGTCCCAGCTTCCGAGCGCTCCGACGACAATGGCTTCCACTGAGACACGGTGGAAGCGCCTTTGGAGGTGGGGCTTGAGAAGTTTGTACTTGGCCTCTTTTTCCGCCCGTGTTGCAGCCAGTGCCTTGTAGCGGTTGTCGAACGGAATGGTGACGTCCACGATCATGGCTTCCTCTCCTCTGCACAGGACGAGGTCAGGCCGTAGGCCTGTGCCGCCGACAGCCATGTTCTCGGAGATCGCGGTGTACTTGCCACGAGCCGCTGCCTTCACCCTCTCCAGTATCTTGTTATGGCGAGCCTGGTAGCTTGCGGAAGAGGGCATGCAGTGGTCCACCACGTGTGGAAGGGTCTCGTTCGAGTGGCCGCACCTTCTGCATCGCTTGTCGTTGTTGGGAGCCCAGGGGCGCGAGCCGCTTACAGGGAGGAGGTTGAGGCGGGCTTGATGGATGAAGCGCCACTGTGCGAAGCTGGTGAATGCCCCGGTGCGGATGAAATGAGAACTGGCTTTGTCCCTGTAGACGCAGTCCATAGCTTTTCCTTGGCTTGGAAGCTCCCGCAGGCTCTGGTCTCTGGCGAGGCTTAGCTGAGAGCGGATGATGGCCATTAGCTTCGTGCGTTGCAATGCGGCGATTGTTTGGTTTTCACGTGTGATGCTAATGTTGCCCTCCTCCAGGTCCCACGAGACGCCTAGCCTGGATGATGCCTTCCTTGCTTCAGTCCATACGTTGCGGAGCTGATTGCTTGGCAGCCTGAAGACTCCCTCGTTTTCGCCGCTCAAATACTGGCAAAGTTCTTCGATGTCACATTCGCGGCCGAGGCGCTTATCGACGGTTCTTGTCAGGCTTGACATGGCGATGGCTGACACATCTTGGTCACGCGACGTAAGAAGCTTGAAGGCACCATCCAGGCGGCATATGTCGCTGATCTTTGTGGTTAGTGGAATGCCGCATGCTCCCGCCATGCTGCTGCTGTAGAGGTAGTCAGTTGACGCAGACTTGGGAGGGTACAATGACCGCTTGATCATTGGTCGCAAGGTGTTGTCGAGCACGACGCACCTCATGGCGAAATTCAGTGACGGATACAGGAACGTCTTGATGGCGTCGATCCTCTGCCATGGTTCAAGACAGGAATTGAGGAGCTTCTTCCCCAGTTGGATGGCTTCGTCCACTTCACCGTTGTTTCGGAAGATGTTGTAGCCGACGGGTCTTCCCAGGTACGAAAACAATTTGAAGTCTCGTAGACATCCTATGGGAGTCCCGTCCACTTTGAATATGACGTCACGTAACCCGACAGGCTGCCGTCCGGAAATGAAGAGTGACGTGCATTTGGCTGCATTTAATTTCAGGCCGATTTGTCTCAACAGACTGGTGGCTTGGTCGATGCAGGCCTGCAGCCTGACTTCGCTGTTTGCCATTGGCGTGAGGTCATTGGCGTAAGCGAGTATGTTATGGCCGCTGGACGTAATCCTGTTTGTGTCTTGGATATCACGCACTATTGGGTCAATGAGCAGGTTAAAAAGTAGTCCACTCAATGGGCAACCCTGGCGGATCCCGGCACGTATTTCGATGGCGTCAGTGGGACCCTCGCAGGTTACCACCCTGGTGACGTCCCTGTAGAGGTCCCTTACAATCTCGGTGAACACATCGCCGGCTCCGCTTCCGCTGACAGCGTCCACTATCGCAATGTGTGGCACAGACCCGAAGGCGTTAGAAAGGTCGAGGGACGCAGCACAGAAGTCGTTTCTTCCAGCTCTGGCGGCGTCTATGTGTTCCTGGAGCACAAAGTTGTGCTCGAAAACACCATCGTGGGGGAGAAAACTCTTCTGGCACTTGCTCAGAACGTCGTTCTCGAGGAGCCACGACAGCAGCCGTACAGCCAGGCATCCAGTATAGAGCTTGTTGATTGTTCTCGATAGGGATATTGGCCTCCAGTTGTGGATATCGTTGGGGTCCCCTTTTTTCGGGATCAGGATGGTCCTCGACGAGCGCCATATGTCCGGTATGCATCGATACTTGAGGCAGATGCTGAAGACCGTAGCCAGGAAGTCGCATTCAGGGTCGGCGGACATCCAGTGCTTGTAGGTGAGTAGGTCGTCGCCGGGGGAGGTGCTCTCACACTTGCGTGCCTTCATCTTCACTTCAGCCGCCGTGAAGCGACCTAAGTTTATTTGTTCTTCGAGACGGTCACGCTGCATCAGTATGTGTGTTGATGACCGCTTTTCTGCCCATGTCTCCCGGAAGTAGGATTCGATGTCCGTGCGCTGGATGCTGCATCTGATGGGCTTGCCTTCGGTGATGAGGCGGACGGCCTGTCGTCGGTTTCTGCGGTAGAGACGCTGGATGTGGCGGGTATTTTCCGGGTTCACGGCTTTCCTTTGTCGTCCTTCATCACACGGGTCGAGGATGTGCAGGGCGCTCCTTATGTCCGCGGTTGCAGCTTCGAGACGTGCCTCGAACGTTCTCCAGTTTTCTTCGGACTCCGCTTCGCGTAGAATAGTTTTCATTGCTGGCTTGTGCGGGGCAAGGCTCAGCATGGGCAGCAATTCTTTCTGCATTACTATGTCCTCCACGTTGACGTCGTTGCCGCGGTTCCCGTCTGTGACACTACACTTTGATCAGAGCCAAAAGGCCAAGAAACGACAACTATCGCATGTCACAGCCAGGGTTCCGAAGGAAACACGCGCTGCGGTGTCTTCTCCGGAACTTGCACACTTTCTCCTTACGCGACATTCGAACCTAAGTCAGAATGCGTGGATTCAGCGCCTTGGTGGATGGAACTTGTGTTTTTTACACGACGTCGCCTAAAGGCGGGTTCCCATAGCCTCGATTTGAGCAGCAGCAGCGGAGCAGCAGAGCTGCAGCGACACGAGCGGTCCCATAGCAGTGGGCGTAAGCAGCAGCCCTGCCGAGCTGCAGAAATTCCATGCTGCTCCCGTATCCGAATTTTTGGTTGCTGTGCTGCCGTGTTGCTCTGCAGCCGATCGTGCACGCCAATCAGAAGTATTGTTTACGTATGGAGCTGTTCAGTGGTGTCAGTGTAGCAAAGGTGGTGAGTGATGACTTGTTTTCTTTTGCGTCGGAGCGTCGGACGATGTGCAAGTGCTTTTACAAGTGTGCCTTTCAAGTGCAGTGGTTTCACAATCGACTCAGAAGCAAGGTTCTATCGTAACACTCGCTTTTCTTGTCATTTTCATTATATGTATATGCAGAATATGGATTAGTACGAATAAAGTGTTCAACCCAACCCGCGTTATCGGTTTATTCACGATGCGTATCCTAAAAGGATTATAGCGGGGTGGCTTTTCAGCACCGGCGGAGAAGGCGCCACCCTCATTAGTACTTCGCAGGAGCCGTGTAGCTTCTGTACCTGTGTGTTATCGCTTGTTCAGGGTCATATATTGCCGACAAAAAGCCTTGAGCCATGGTTCCCATCAGTGTCAATGCTACCAAGCTCCCACTTTGTCAGTCTTCACTATGTTCTGTCCGAGTGACGATCTTCGAGAACGATTAATTCTGAAAGTCGAAGAGAGACCCCCTCTCTGGAACAAATGGGATAGTGGATACAATGATCGACATGAAGTTTCCAGTTTATGGCTCGAAGTCCAGGAAGCGATGAACCATCCAAAGATGACGGGTAAGAAACAATTTATTGCAGAGCAACTTGAAAGCAACACTTATAGCAAGAGTCTCAAAAGTGTTTGGCAAGCTGTTGAATTTGCTTTGCTCTTCCTCGCTGAGTACTCTTACTGCTTCAGAACAGTGAAAGTGTATTACGTGTTTTGCAGCTTTTTTAAAAAAAAACAGCATTGAAATATGTGCTGCTGTATTTTTTTATACATTGGGTATAACTTTCTACTGAGTGTCCCATGAGTGTTCAAGTGGGGCTGATAACCAACTACCCTATGCTCATCCAAAGAGACAATGAGAACACTGTAGTTGTTTTTCTTTTCCTCATGCACTTCAAGCATTCTACCTCAGGAGAGAGCCTGCCAGCATGGTGTAGTCACTGGCCATATATCAGATACGTCTACATGTGACAACGTGAATAATGATCTTCACAAAAACAAAAATGATGCAGACATTCATTTCAAAGTCTTGAAATTGGTTCATTCCATACAACGGCCAATATATAAGTAGATGCATGGTACGGACAACAGATCCCTGCACACCGTAAAAGAAAATAGAAAGTGCAGGTAGAGGATTGCAACCATACAAGGACGAACTTAATCGTAGAAGGTTTCCTATTACAGCAAATTTCTCTACTGTGTGTCATTTAAAGCTGCTGTGTTTTGGATATTGATATACTCTCGATTGTTATTTGACAACCATGGAACAAGCAGCTGTGTATAAAAGTTCCTTTTGGTTGGTGACTGTATAGCCTACACCCACATGAGATTTTGGAGAATGTCAGGGGCTTTTCTTCCCGTAACTAAGTATTTTAGGCTGTAAGCTCTAAGTGGTTGAGACACAACTGTCAAAATAAAACGATATGTATATATTTTTTAACCAGAGACTAATCCAAGTTTTGTTTTGTTTGCGTCAACACAAAATTTCTTGAATCGCTAGTAGGCTGAACGACAATGCGACCAGACTATGAATTTCTGTTAGAAAGAGTGCAATTCATTAGGCTGTCACTGTGTTGAAAATGTACAAAAAAGAAACATTACACAGCAAAACGTTTCGAGTGTGCATTACGTCTGTAAAAAATCATGTTTGTATTACGTTGCTAGCGGACAAGAAAGATTCCTTTCATATGGAGTGGGAACGGCGGCAGCAGCCGAAGAATGTTGCCTTACCGCGTTGTTGCTATCTTACAGCTGCTGTTATCTTCAAGCAGTACCATCTACGAAACATCTGCCATGACCAGTTCCGCGCCTATTTGCCTTGGATTTGCCGGCGAGTGCCCTGTCTCCACTGGATACAATGCTGGTTTCTCGCAAAGAAGTCCCGGCATTCCTTCAACTACTCTGCTAATTCGTCAACACCTTCCAAGCCACGTGTTGACAACGTCAACAGTTACAACTACAAAACAGCCACCTCAGGACTTCTTCGCCAGTGGGAACGGCGGCAGCAGCCGAAGAATGTTGCCTTACGGCTTTGTTGCTATCTTACAGGTAGGTGCCAAAGTCACTTCTTGTTACCGTTCTAATGATGTGTGTCTTCTGCTGCTGCCCTTCCCACACACTGTAGATTTTCTGGGTTCTGTACGCAATATCCACAACCTATTTCTACTGCTTCTGTTATCCGGCGATGTAGAGCAAAACCCGGGCCCCATGACAAAATCACAGGAGGAACAACTTAGCCGTGCTCTTGATATCCTAACCAAATTAGATGGGAATGTAACAACATTGATGTCAGAAGTGAAAGCACTACAGGTAAATCAACAATCTACAGACAAATTAAGCCTTGTCGAAGACGAAATATCTTCGATTAAGGACACGCAATTTGGTCCGACGTGGAAGAGCTCCATGCACATAACTCTCAAACAACTGCACATGTATCGTCCATAAATAGTCGGCTAAACGACCTCGAGGACAGATCCCGCAGAGATAACGCTGTGTTCTATGGTATAACAGACTCTGCTACTGAATCTTGGACAGAAAGCGAATCAAAAATAGTTTACATATGTGTGAGCAAGTTAGGCATTCAATGTACCTCGGATGATTTCGATCGAGTCCACCGCATTGGAAAATTTACTGTTGATAGACAATGACCAATTATAGCAAAGTTTCGCTCCTTCAAACTAAAGGAAAGCGTTATATCGACGGGACAAAAACTAAAAGTATCTGGCCTTAGTGTCGCCAATGACTTCTCGTGGGCCACGCGTACAGCACGTCGGCGACTCATTGAATTTGCAAAGGGCCAGAACATGAGCTTTAAGCTACGACACGACAAGCTGTTCATTGGGCCCAAGTCGTATTATTTTGATGCCAGTACCGACTGTGTGAAAGAATGTGCGCGATAGCTAGAACCAAACTGTCCACTTGTAAATTCACCAAAGTCTACGGCATCCTCATATGTATCAGTCATGTATACTAACATCCGAAGTATTCTATCAAAGATTGATGACTTGAGTGCTTTTCTTCACGCCAGTTCACCTGATATTTTCGCTCTAACCGAGACATGGTTAACTGATGCCATATCGAACGGATAACTTTCGACACATTTCCCCGGCTGCGTATTTCGAAACCCTGACCGATACAGAAGAGCGGCGGCGGCGGCGGCAGAAAACCCTGATAACCCGATGCGGATGCGTCGCGTTGGCGCAGGACGCTGCTGACATAATGGCAGCTGTAGGCGGTGTTACGTTTTGTGGTGTTGGGTTGGGACAGATGGGTTGAGCGAAAAGAAACAGAGGGATTTGGCTTGCTGGTTGACGTGCCTTGAGATTACGCGTTAAGTAACGCGCAAGTTCTTCCAACATTTATGCTCCTTGTGTTTGAAAGCGTGAGTCCGCAGAGAGTCGGTGTTTTCAGTGTATGAGAGCGATGTTGTGCTGCTATTTGGGTGGTCGTTGCCATTAATACACGGCATGGAAGTTGAAAATGTTCGAATGTAAAAGTGGGACAGAAACTGAAAATGGGTCCATGCGGCGTGTAGAGAAGTTTGAAGTGAATCTGCAAAAGCAAAGGCGCCGTACTGAAGTCTGTGCGTAGTGCGTGCACAAAGACTGTGTGTGTGGTTCCGACTAGAGTCACTCAGACGTTTTCAGGTTATATTCCTTTTGTCTTTTTCTCTCTCGCAGAGAAAGTTGCATGTAGTGTGTCTTGAGCGTCAAATCCAAATAATGCGCACCCAGTTTAGTTCATGATTGAAAAGTGATTGAATTCAGGGCGATACTTGGTTTAACACGAACTCTTCAGACTCTGGGGTGGAATCGGGTATAACACGTAATCAGGCTGTATTTATGGTGCCTTTCAGTGCACTTCACATATCTTTCTGTACCAATATTTATAAGCTTTTATGACCATAGTGTTGATACAGCTTACTTTTGTGGTTACATGTTGGCAAAAAGTTGACTACACTTGCCTTTCATTACTAAATGTTGTGGATAAATGTACACAGCATGACAAAGAATGTACACAGGTTTTTATATTGCTATATTTTGTCCTTTATTCAGTTTTTCTGACTGCTAACAGGGAACTGTGGCCTGAACTTGAGAAAACATTATGCATAATATACACATGCATAACTAAAGAGGCAAGTGCACCAAAATAGCAAGACAAAAATGAATGAAAAGCATACTTCTACAAAAGCTACCAGTAAAATCAAAAACAATAATGAAGTCAGTATCACTGCATTGGTCATCTTATGATGAGGAATGGCATTCACATTGTTTGTTTTCTGAAGAGAGAAGGGATGCTTCGAGTTGGAACATTTAGGTATAGCTACTTGTGTCTCACTTGATATCACCCAACCAGAACTGACCAATTTTATCACACATTTATTCCTGAAATGTTTGTTTTCTCATTTGAACTGCACAAACTGAACGCAAGTATTAGTTACGTTACTTGTTTTAGATTAGTTCATTACTACGCAGCTCAACAAGACATTACTTTGGTAACAGTTCGCTGATAGCGCTGCCTTTATCAAAGGTCATGGTCTGTGTCGTCTTGATCACGAGACCCAACACTTCCCCCCACTTCAAAAGCTTTTTTTTTTCTTTTTTTTTTGCGCGGAGTAAGTTTCATACAAAACGGTGATGCACACCTTACAGAAATTCAATGTCCGAGTCTCACGTTAGACCTCAATGTCGTCAGGCATGTCTATGATGTGGTCGGCAGGTGGTGGAGGGGGGTCCTGTCCACGCAACAAGTCCGGGCGGTGGCGTTGCAGAACGGCGACTGCAGCAGCGACATCAGAGCCGGTTGTTCTGGCCTCTCGCAAGGCGTCCATCTTGGCCCGGTGAAGGCGTCCCTGGCGATGAGTGGAGCGGTGAATTTCAGGCACCCCGCAGACCGGACACAGCAGTCGTCTCTCGTCCTCGGTCATATCAATCGGAGGGTCCGCGGGATGCCTGTCCAGAAGTGTCAGTCCCCGGAACGGAGGAGGGACTTGGTCGGAGTCATCTCCACGGAGTGGTCTGGGTTGGCTCGACCAGCGGGCCCTGGAAGCCCAAGAAACAGGCCGGTTGAAAGCGACAACTGTCCACGTCGCGACGGAGGGGCGTCTGGGGGGAGGAGGCGGTCTGGCGACCCGCGAACTTCGGCAACTCCCAGGCTGGCGGTGTTGCTGTTGACCAGAACGGACGGCCGTTCCTTGTTGCTTTGGTTGAGGAGCCATAACTAAAAAAAAGAGCGAAAAAAGACGGAACAGTCAGGAGGCATCTCCTAACGGCAAGGGTCTGAAAAGGCCCCCGAAAACCTGTCGTGGGAGAAACGGTAATCACACGAACAAGGCACTATACACTAAGTCTCAAGCACTAAGTTTAGCGATGGAGATAATGACAGCTACATGCGCCGCCTGCGGGGACGCAAACTGTAGCGCCTGGAAGGTCCGGGAACGGGATCCTGGTCCAGGTCTTGAGGAGGAAGCTGACCGTCTGCTTCTTCACTCTCGGGGTCTCGGAGGTGGTAAGTCTTCAGGTCCGAGATATGTACTGGCCCAGTTTCTTCGCCCGTGTCATAACGACGAAGCCTGTAAGTGAGGCCGGAGGAGCACGCACTTACCTCGAAGGGGCCATCCCACCTATCTGCGAGTGAAGCTGCAAAGCCTCGTGACGCATCACTTAGCGGGTGAGACCGTCGAAGGACGAGGTCACCGACGCTGTAGGTGAGGTTCCGACGTCCACGGTTGTACTGGCGAGCCTGGTCCAACCTTGCGACGTCCAGATTCTCCCGAGCCGTCCGAGCTGCATCGTCCAGTCGACTCCGGAGTTCCTCAGCGAACCTTGAATAAGGAGGCCGGGTAGCACCATCCCGGAGGCCCAGAGCATTCTCCACTGGAAAGGGGGCCTCTCGTCCCAAGTTCAGGAACGCCTGGGTGAAGCCTGTAGATCTGTTTACTGTTGTCCGTGTAGCGAACGCCAGTTCAGCCAGGCGAAGATCCCAATCACGGTGGTGCTGACTAGTAAAAGCAACCAACATCATTTTCAGGTTCCGATTAACACGTTCGGTAATGTTAGCCTGAGGGTGATATGGGGAAGTCTTCTTGTGCTGAATGCCTAAGACAGCGCAAGAATCTGAGAACACCTTACTTGTAAAGTAGGTAGCGTTATCAGTGATGAGCTGAGCAGGAAACCCGAACTGGCAAAAGGTGTCGAGTAGTCTTTCCCACACTCTCTGGGAAGTCAGCGTCCTGAGAGGAAACAGCTCAACCCATTTCGTGAAATGATCAGTAACCACAAACAAATACTGGTTACCTCTAGGACTACGTGGAAACGGTCCCATCACATCACAAGCAACTATCTGCCAGGGCCTATTACTCTGAATAGGCTGTAAGCGCCCAGGGGGTAAACCACCACGAGGTTTTGCTCTCTGGCATACGGAACAAGTACGAACATACTTTGTTACATCCTGCCTCATTCCTGGCCATGTCGCAACACGACATAACTTTTCATAAGTTTTCCTGCCACTGCTGTGACCTGCCAAGGCCGAATCATGAAAGTAACGTATGAAAGACTTACGCAACTTCCGTGGCACCACGACTCTGAATGGGGATGAGCCGTCATCGTCATCCGCCTGGGGTATGTATCTGAACAGGATGCCATCCTCGCCCAGCAGATAGGAGTCGTGCCGTCCGTCAGTCGTTCCGGTGCCTGCCGAGTCCTGCTCAGCTAACCATTGAGACACCCGCTGACAAAGGCCGTCCGCTCTCTGAGCGTCTAGGAGCTGCTCTCTGCTCACGACCGTGCCCCAAGACGAAGATACGTCTCGTGCCACTTGTGCTGCTGCCAGGAGCTGGGAAGGCGCCTCGGTGCCTTCCTCTCCCCCCTCCGGTAGAGGCGCACGGGAAAGCGCGTCTGCTACCACGTTCGTCGAGCCCGGCCTGTACTCCACGTTGAAGGAGTAACCTTGTAGCGTCAGGGCCCACCTGGCAAGACGTCCAGATGGGTTGCGGAGCCGCTGCAGCCAAGAAAGTGCCTGGTGGTCAGTCTGGACGGTGAAAGTGGTGCCGTCCAGGTACAGATCAAACTTCCTGAGAGCGAAGATGATCGCCAAGCATTCCTTTTCCGTGACGGAGTAATTCCGTTCTGCAGGATTCAGCGTGCGACTTGCAAAAGCCACTGGACAGAGAATAGCGTCATGCTCCTGCAAGAGATCTGCGCCAACCCCATAATCGCTAGCATCTGTTTGCACTACAAACGGTTTGTTCAGGTCAGGCAAATATAGCCTGGCCGTATTAGCGATCGCGTGAGAAAGAGCTCGAAATGATCGTTCGTGCTCCTCTCCCCACTGCCAGGGTGTATCGTTGCGCAACAACCGGTTAAGCGGCTGCGCTAACTCAGCGCAATTAGGGATGAATTGTCTGTAGAAACCTACCATACCCAAGAAACGCTGCAAGGCTTTTACGTTACCGGGAACCGGATACTCCATGATCGCCTTTAGCTTGTCATCGCTAGGACTGATGGTTCCTCCGTCCACCATGAAGCCGAGAAGGCTGATCCTAGGCGATGCCAGCTGCACCTTGCGGGGGTTGATGGTTAGCCCCGCCTGCTTCATCCTTGCAAGGACGATTGACAGGTGTTCCAAGTGTTCCTGAAAGTTTCTGGAAAACACTACGACATCATCCATGTACGCCATCGCGAGGTTATACTTCGCATCTCCCAATACGGTATCCATTAGCCGTTGGAAACTGGCGGGAGAGTTAGACAGACCGAAAGGCATCCGTACAAACTCAAACAAACCCCTATGACAGGTAAAGGCTGTTTTCGGGACATCCTCCGGGGCAACTTGAATTTGCAAAAACCCTCTACTACAATCAAGCGTTGAAAACACTGTAGCGTTGCCCAGGGAATACATAATAGACTCGATGGACGGAAAGGGGTAGGAGTCCCTTACAGTTCCCAGGCAGAAATCTGGAATGGGACCATTTCAAAATGGTTTAACGAACTGGTCCCACTCTGGTAATGGTCCCACTCTGGTCCCTCTTGCCAAGTGGTCCCATGGGGGACCAGTTCGTTAAACCACTTCAGAATGGGACCACTCTGGAGTGGGACCACTTGAAAGTGGTTTATTGGACAGGTCCCACTTTGAGTGTGTCCCACTTAGTGACTGGGACCAGTTGAAAGTGGAACCAGCTTCACGATGGTCCCACTTGAACTGGAACCAGTGGAATCGATCCAGTGGTCCGTGATCCGGCCACTTAGCAGCTGGGGCCACTGAATGCATGACTGAAAATAATGCGTAGAAATTCAGATATTGCTCAAGTAAATACCGTTTATTCTGCTAAAAGTATACACTGAGCAGAAAGAAATAATCAATACATCTCTACATGTTCATACTACGTAGTATAAGTCTGATCACTCACTGTGTCTTGACAAAGCATATGCATGACTGTGCGATGCACTCACGGAATACAGGGAGCTTTCGTTCGTTGGCCACCTCACATCTTGTATTTTCTTAGAGACACATGACACTCCTGTTTTCCATGCGGGTCGCGACACCCCCTTCCTCTTCACCGTACGTTCGGAATCTTCTTATCCTGTTTCTCTTCAAGTTCCTCCTAAGTTTCTAAAATGAAACATCTATTTAATAGTAATCAAAACATCACGGTCATCACTCATACCTGCAAACATTCGCGACGTGCAGTCCGATTGGCGTTTCACAGAGCGTTTTGCCCCTACGCCGTTTACGTCTTCTTGGCGTCAAAACTCTTACGGGAAATCGACAATGTGTTGCATTAGGAACCATTGTCATCGCATTGTCTTACAGAGCCCACTAAAACACACGTAAATACTGCACAGGAGATACACCATCCTTGCGACGGCAACCGAAGACCAAACCAACTTGTTGCGACGCGTTCAAGCACCAACTGCCATGCCGCCATGCAACCTGCCACTCTCGCCTCTCTCGCCCACTCCTGTCCCTCTCGGCTCTCGCGGTTTGAAGTTTGAATTTGTAGCCGCCGTAGCGTCTTCACATTGCATCAGCCTCTGCAGTTACCTTTTCTTTTTTTCGTTGTCTTTCTTCTAGTTATTTAGCTTAATTTTTGTTGTTGTTGAGATGTATTTTTTACCTTTCTCTGGTACTTTATATGTTATGATATGCACTGTTATGATATGTGCTCGAATTGGAGTTACAGGGATACAGCATATATTTGATCGCAGACGCACGCACCTGGATAAACAGCAATAAAAAGAGATCATGCATGTGCTAAAATAGATAAGAGTAATAGATCTAAGAAAACCAGAAGTATATATGGCAAGTGTGGACAAGATGAAATCTCAAAGGGGAAAGCTGGGAAGCTGCCCAACTTGGAGTCTCAAGTGACCATTCTGGGAACAAAATGGTACCTGTGAGGCTCCAGCTGGAAGTGCTGGAACCATCTGAGCCCAAAATGGAACCCGCTTAAAGCCAGAGTGGGAACCACACACCACTTTGCACCCTTCTGGGCCCAGAATGGAACCCACTTAAAGCCAGAGTGGGAACCACACACCACTTTGGCACCCATCTGGGCCCAGAATGGAACCCGCTTAAAGCCAGAGTGGGAACACTGCACCACTTTGGGACCCATCTGGGCCCAGAATGGAACCCGGTTAAAGCCAGCATGGGACCACTAACGCCACTTGGGGACCCATCTGGAACCAGAATGGAACCCGCTTAAAGCCAGAGTGGGACCATTAATACCACTTGGGGACCCATCTGGGACCATTCGGGAACCAGTCCTGATTTCTGCCTGGGTTACTGCGTTAAGTCGACGGTAGTCGACGCATAACCTAGCCGTACCATCACGTTTCGGAGCCAGGACGACAGGAAACGCCCAAGGGCTCTGGGACCTTTGAACTGCACCGGTTTGGAGCATTTCATCAAGAGCAGCGTCTAACAAAGCACGCTTATGCACACTAAATGGTCTCGGATTACAACGCCAGGGCCTAGCGTTACCCGTGTCTATGCTATGCTGTAACACAGACGACTTACCGGGTTTTTCCGTGAAGACACCGTCAAACTGCCGCAGTACTTGTTCAAGCTGACGGCGCACCTCCTCGGGACCATGAAATGACCCCAAGACAGTCGGGAGCGGGGACGGTTCGACGGACGTTGCTGCAGCTTGCTTAGCTGAACTGCTGTCCTGTGGCACGGCGAAAGGAAAAAATCCTGACGATCCGTGGTAGACATATCCTCCATTGGGCAGGTCCAGCACAAATTTCTGCCGGATGATGAAGTCCCTGCCCAGGATAACGGGCACTGCCAGGCCAGGATGGTGGACGAAGCGCTGCTTTCGTCGTCTCCCATCAAAGCGAAGCCAGAGCACAACTGCAGTTTGTGCTGGAATCACGTCATTGGAAGCAAGACGTAGAGTGACATCTGTGGATTGCAATTCCACATTCCGTGATGCGCAGTGCTCGTAAACACAATCGCCGATAAGGGAGACTGTAGCTCCCGTGTCGATAAGGGCGATGTAATCTCTCCCCAAAATTCGAACAGCGATGTTTGGTTCCTTGTCCTCGATGTTATCTCGGACAGAAAAAGCAAAAGGAGCTAAAGCGTCTCCTTTTATCTTGCTGCTTGCAAAGCCAGCTTCTGAATTATCAGGGTCACGGATTGTAACCGTTCGTTCGCTCTTTCGGCAGATAGCCGACGTCGCTGAGCGATTGTTTACCGGCGTCGGCTGCGACCGTTTCCCGTTGGCACATTACGGAGGTTTGGTCTTTGCTGCGGACAGTCCCGACGAAAGTGGTTCGGGCTGCCGCACGTCCAACAGCCGGCTGGCATTCTGCGTTGCTGCCGCGGAGCATGCCGTTGCTCTTGCGGCCTCCTTGGGGTTTCGCCAGCTAAATAGCCGGGTTGCCCATGATTATGGGGCAGGACGGGTCTGCCAAGGCTCGTTCCTGCGGGGATCGCCCTCTGTTCATAACGGAAGGGATCAGGTGCTCGGCGTGATGGCTCCGCATAATAATTGCGGTTCTGCTCATCCAGTCCCACTGCAGGTGGGCGCTCAACCGAGGCTGCTCCCGCTGACCACGCACAGCGCGGTTCTAACGCCAATTCAGGCGGCGGCGGGGGCCGATACTCGAGTTCCGCTAAGAGGTCTCCTTCAATTGAGCGAGCCTCTTGCGCCAGCGCCTCAAGGCTATTAAAGCGATGGACTCGAAGATAGGGCCGGTAGCGAGGATGACACTGACGGATAGCCCGTGTCACACGCTGCTCATCTGTAGCAGTAGGTTCAGCTCTGCTATACAGGTCTTGCAAGACCCGAACGAATTCTGCTAAGGTCTCATCTGGATGCTGAGTACGCTTATGCAGCTCCTCCAGGATACGATATTCGTAATCCGGTGGAAGAAATTCGCTCTTAAACCGCTTCTGAAAGTCCTGAACGGACGTAAACCTCGACTGCAGCCGAAGCCAGCGAGCGGCGTCTCCGATCAAAGCAACCTGCAGGATGCGTTGTATCAGGACTTCATCTGAGATTCCCATACCAGTCTGATAGGCTGTAAGGTCATCCAAGAAGTCTGCGACCGACTTTTTATCGGTGTAACCTGAGAAGGTAGGGACCGGTAAATTCAGTCGCAGGGGCGCTTGTGCCTGCGGCGGCGAAACCGACCCGGCATCAAGGCGTTGTGCCGCTAACGAACATAACTCCGTCATGCGTGACAAGAGTTCTGTCGTTATAGCGGAGTCATCTCAAACTCTCATCTCTGCTCCTGACTGTGATGGTAATGGACAAAGAGACAAAAGTGGTTATCACTTCAGGACGAAAGATCATCAGTTTCACCCGTCACCTGTTTATGCAATACCTCATTTACATACCAGATTCACCACGGAATTGTTCATTGGAGACAACCATTGACCATTACCAGTCATAACTAGAATTGTAGCTCCAGAAAAACATGTCTAAGTGAATTTGATTAGGAATAGTGACAAGATGTATTTGACATGGTCATGAGATGCTTACAACTTGCTTTTCATGTTTGGCTGGGGCCACTGCTGGCTGGGTATTACTGGGAGCCCTCTGTTTTGGCAACTAACACATGACACATTGCTCTCATTTTTATTATTTAGGAAAGCTGTCATACAATGGTTTCTACAAGGGGGTATCTAGAAAACTTAGAAACGTGTTAACTTATCAAACCAAGATGGGAATGGGAAGGTGTCTAGGTTCACATGTTTACTGATCAAGGTAAGGGAGTGGGTTAACTAAACAAAAAATACAGTGCCAGTGTTTGCACCCACTTGACCCAATCTTGATCATACCCACACCATCACATGCTGTACGTATGTATGCACATAAATTAAGCTTTACGTACAACATGTTGCTCACAAATGCAAAGGCACTGCAGCTCTGTAAAACAGTAACATGCACTGCCAGGTTATGAAACAAAAAGGGCTCGACTAGACAGCAGTGTCTTCAATATAGTGAAGGTGTTGGGACTTTGGGCACCGAACACTAGGGATGCTGCCTTGGAGGCACTTGTGTTCAGAGCTGTGGGATGGATACAACCTTTTAGGATTCGCTGTGCATGATCCTGGGATAATTGTGAATAGTGGACTGCTAGTGAACGTATGCCTAGTGGACTTCTGCACAGCGACCATGTGCATAGTGAATAGCAAACTTGCGAGCAGAGCACATGAGCAGTATTTTTAGGGAGTGGGGGGGATGAGAATTTATGTTAGGAGCAGCAGAACAAGTCTGGAGACAAGTTCAATTTCTCCTCTTTTTTTCATTACAAGCAAACAAAAGGGGTTATTTATTCATGTCACTAGAGTAATACTTGCAATGTCACACAGCAATGTCGTTTCCACGAACCCCCCACATGTTGCAGGATAAATTACTTGCTTGGGCTTCATACATGTCGTTGCAGTTGGACGGCATCAGTGAAGTCCGTAATTCCGTGTAATACAAAAACATTACAACTGTATTCCCCATGTTTTGCCGCTAATAATGGCCTTTTAATATTTCAGTTTGCTGTGCACAAACAACATATCAATTATGGTAGCACCATATCGCTAGAGTTACAACTTTTTGGTTTTCCTATAGGCTGTGTAAACACCTGCCAGAAAGCTTTAAATCGATGAGATTTTCTTTTGAAAAGTGTTGATTTTTCTGTGCTTAAGAGCATGGTTTTGATGAATTCTGGTCCCACTCACTGCTATAACGTTCAGATTGTAGGGGGAAACTCGAAGAACACACAGCCTCAACAACACAAAAACATCTATTGGTTAGTCGTAAAAGGTCACCAGGGGGTGGGGAGGTATCTTTATTATGCAAAAAAATAGAAGGGAAAGGTTAGCTTGCGCCATGGCGGGTTGCAAAAAGAAAAACAAACCACCAAGGGCAATGCGATGAACATGTACAGTACTGGCATGTGTATGGCTATCAGGTAACAGTTGTGTTAGTGAGCTTCAGGATGTGTCTTTAAGCGGGCCATCGTTGCACATGAAAGGGTAAATATATTGCGTTTTATGATGTATGGTGCTAATGCCATACAAGCATAGCCCAGGCAAGTTCACGGCAGTTAATAAGATAGACCTAGTAATAAGTTGCTCCTCATGATCCGAGCCCGTTTATACACTTTCCCGCGCCGTGCTCTCCGCAGCAGGGATGAACTAACCAGGGGACGACTTGGTCGGTAGCGATGGAGGCACAAGTTTATTGTACCAGCATATAGCAAAATCACTTGTTACGCGACATGACAATAACGGCGCTACCAAAGCGTCGGAGTAGGGGCTGCGGAGGTAGGAGGGTTCATCCACTCAGCCGATGAGGGATGCAATTTACCCGTCTACTCCAACTCTCCAGCCAAAACTGCCCAGCGAACTCGCGCTGGCTTCCGCCAAACCTCGGTTGTCCTTGGCGGCTCAACTGGCCAACACCGGTTCCGTGGTTGGCGCCCTTGAATCCCTGCCTTCAGGGACAAGAGGAATTCCTTCCCTATTATACTTCCCTCGTGCGATGGGGGGGGGGTATATGTTTATTCACACAAAGGAGATGTCAGCCAGGCAAGTGCCGGCTTGCTACTCCTTAAAAAAAAGAAAGAGAATGAGTGCGAGCCGACGTTCTGGAGCCACCTCTCCGCATCGCGGTGTATATATAGGCGACAGGCGACCCGCACTTACACCTCCGGCCGAAGATCGTTGGTCCGACCTCCGAAGGGTCGACCAACGTACATGACGAAATAGTGCCGGTCGCAAGTACTACCACAAGTTCCACAAATATAGTTCGATAAATGAATATAGGTAGTTCAGTTCACACACAGGAAACGCCCACACACACAAAAGAAGGTTCGTTCAGTGTTCTTGAATACAAGGAGTGCCTCACTGACTTACAAGCACTTCACACACAAGAGCAGCTCAGTCTCTTCCGCGCCCGCGAGTGCGCCGTCACGCATCTGCATGGCCGCCATACGCGAGGTCCCCGTCTGTGACGTGTTGATCCCAGATTTCATTATCTAACCGAGAGAGCGCGTCGGCGTTGCCGTGCGATTTCCCTTTTCTGTACTTTACAGTAACGCGGTACCGTCGAAGAGCGAGAGCCCATCTGATCAACTTAGAACTGTGGGGCATGCTCGCGGTGAGGTACGATAGCGGGTTGTAATCCGAAATCACGAACACTTCAGCGCCGAACAGCCAGTTGTCGAAACGCTTTAGCGCCCACACTATGGCGAACGCTTCCTTTTCGATTGTTGACCATCGTCTTTGGGTAGGAGTGAGCTTGCAGCTGGCGAACTCTATTGGTACCTCTGTATCCCCTTCCATCTGGGCTAAACAGGCTCCGACGGCATAATCGGACGCGTCGGTATACAACCAGTATGGTTTCGACAGGTCAGGGGTCGCGAGAGCGGTAACTGAACACAATGCGTTTTTCAGCGCGTCGAATGCATTTTGTGCGCTTTCTGACCACGGTACCACGTTTGGTGTCCCCTTGCCGGTCAACTCTGTGAGGGGTAACGCCAGTTCTGCATACTTGGGTATATATTCCCTGTAGTATCCGAAAAGGCCTAACGCACTTCGTACGTCACGCTTGGATATGGGCCGCTTTAACCCCCTAATTGTAGCCAGCTTCGACGGGTCGGGCGCGTGTCTGCCCGAACCAGTTACATGCCCGAGGTACGGTACCGATGGCTGTGCTATCTGACATTTGTCTCCCGCAATTGTGAACCCGGCCGCCAGCAATTCGCTGAAAACTGCGCGCACGTGTCTCGCGTGGTCCTCCCACGACTCCGAAAAGATCGCGATATCGTCTAAGTACGCCGTGGAATATTCTCGATGACGGCGCAACAACACGTTCACAATGCGCTGGAATGTAGCAGCGGCATTCCTCAGCCCGAAGGGCATTACGCGCCATGCAAATTGACCTTCGTGCGTGACAAATGACGACAATTTTTGAGAGTCCTCGGCCAACGGCACCTGCCAATACCCTCGCCGAAGATCTACCAGTGTTATATAAGCAGCGCGACCTACTTTGTATATCAGCTCCCGTGTCAGTGCCATCGGGAACGCGTCCTCCTTAGTCGCTGCGTTCAGAGCGCGGTAATCCACGCAGATACGGGTTTCCCCATTTTTCTTTGAGACACATACAATGGGGTGCGCGTGTTTACTTTCTACCGGGTATATAAGCCCCTGGGCCAGCAGCTCATTCACCTGTCTCGTGACCTCTCCCTTTAGTGTTTCCGGGATGCGGTAGTGGTGTGGCCTTCTAGGCGTCTCGCCTCCCTTCAGCTCTATGCGGTGTTCCCCAACCTTCGCGATCTTTGTTTGGGTTCGGAACAGCTCCCGGAATTCGCGGAGGAGAGCACTCATTTCCCTTTTTTGTGCCGATGCGAGGTGGTCCAATTTCTGGTCCGGGACGCCAATGACATCTCCCTCCTTATCTGGCCCAGAAGGCGCATAACTAATTTCGCCGAAATCTTCCTCGCATTCGAAGAGGACTCCTACCTGTCCCACTCTCGCATTGTATCCGCGCAGCTTATTAGTGTGAACGGTTCGTCGCTTTCCGTCGGCATCCTCTATGACGTACGAGTGCTGGCGCTCCTGCTTTAATACGGTATAGGGACCGCTCCAACGCGGGTGCATTTTGTTCGGGGGGGCGGCGTCGTGAAATAGGACCTGTTGCCCTTCCGCGAATTGCTTGTCCTTAGCAGCGCGGTTGTAATATCCCGTATAGTTTTGCTGCCTCTTTTCACTAACCGTTTCTGCCATTTCTGCTGCTCTAGAGAGGTCGTCTCTCAGCTGACGTAGGTACTCGGCGGGCGCTTCGCGTAGCACATCCGGGACGTCGATTTCGTCCGTCCACGAACGCTTCAGAATCGTTAAGGGCCCCGTCGGTGACCTACCGTACAGCAACTCGAACGGGGCCACGCTGGTAGTGTCGTGTGGCACTTCCCTATAGGCCCAAAGTAGGTACGGGACGAACTTGTCCCAACCTCGTCCCTCACGCTGGATCACGTGGTAAAGCATGTTCTTAAACACCCTGTTCCCGCGCTCCACTGACCCATTACTCTCTGGATGCTCCGGGGTTGAAAATCTAGGAGTGCATCCTAGTTTCTTGAGCATCTCCTGGGTCAACGCAGCAGTAAAATTGGTCCCCCTGTCACTACAGATTATTTCTGGGATGCCCGTACGACTGAAAACCTCGAGCAGTGCATCACACGTTGCTTTCGCTGTCAGTGACCTCATACATATGACCTCGGGCCACCTTGTGTGTAGGTCCACCGCGCACAACGCGTATCTATGGCCGCGGGACGACGGTGGTTCGATGGGGCCTATGATGTCTACATTTATGCACTGAAACGGTCTCTCAGGGCGCGTGAGTGGCGTTATCGGGATGCGGTCATCCTTGCGTTTATCCGCCCTAACCTGGCACCCATGACAAGATGCACAGTGTCGCCTAACAACAGCCTCGATACAGGGCCAATAAAAGCTGTATTTTATGCGTGCGGTAGTTTTGCGAGCGCCCAGATATCCACCCTACGGGGACTCGTGTGCGAGTTGCAACATTTCAATCCGTCGCGCCTGCGCCAACACTAGCTGCGCAACGGCCCTTCCCATTACCTTGTCACTGTGGTAGAGAATCCCGTCTTGCAGATACATTCCGTTCCTTCCCTTGGTCGCGTCTTGGAACGCTTCCGTGAGTGTAGCGTCTGCTATTTGCGCTCTCTTAAACTCGTCGGCCCTAGCTACGGGTTTATCATACCCCTCGTCCTCTCCCGTACTACCGCTGTGGCCTGCGCTCGTCAAACTGACCTCATTCACTCGCGCCGCGTGTACCGGGATCTCGTTGGTGCCGCCACTAGTTGTGTCGTTCCCCCATAGCGTCATCCAAACTTCGGGGGTCAAAAAGTCGTGCATATCCTCAGCCCGATTGCCCGGGTGCGACTCTGTTGGCGTCTGCGCTCGGGACGTCGCTCCCCACTTCTGAGCGTTCAACTGTTCGTGCCCTTCCCCGCTACCAGTGGTCGGCGTGCTATCACTCGGTACCCCAAACAGTTCACTCTTCGCACGACTACCGTAAACCGAGTCGCTGTGACAGGCCTTTCGCAATGTCTCCCAATCGTCGGCTGATAATAAACAATCGGTCCTGGGAGAGAGCTCGTCGGTTATGGCGCACAGTATCGACACGCTGTCGTCGATCTCGCTGGGGTTATTGTTTACCGCAAGTAGCCTAAGCGGGAGGGTGGCCAGCTTAGCTTTGACCTTGTTGTCGAACGCGGACTCTAGGACAATGGATCCACCCCTTTCGCCTATTCCGCTCGGAATCACGCTCTCTCTCACGACGGTGATTTCGCTGCCCGTGTCGACAGTTGCGTCGATGGTCCGATTTCCGCAGAGAATTTGGGTTTGCTGAAGAGGCGAAAGTGGGACGCCGGTCGTTCCAAATATTGCCACACGAGCTGTTAGCGGAGCTGCGGCCCCTGCCCCCATTAGCCCATTCGAAGTGTTCGGCGTTCCGTAGCTGGCCGCACCTGCGCGACGCAGACGTGGGCAATCGGCCCTTCGGTGGCCAGTGCCGCCGCATTCGAAGCATGCCCTCTGATTGTTACGCCCGCGAAACCGGCCTTGGGTTCTCGCGTTTGGTTGCTCGCGCACTTGCGATGCTCCGGCTTGTTCGTTACGCTGGGGTCTCGGAGTCGCCGCGTCGAGGTCCTCGAGCGAATGCGACACTTGAGTAGCCGCGGGGTTGGGGAGTTTCCTCTCCGCTTCGTCGTGTACGGCGAGAAGCTCGGCAATTTTGAAGGCGTCTAGCCATCCGTCACCCCCTCGAAGCGTTACGTACTTTAGTGCGTTTGTGCCGATCGTTGTTTTCAGCTGATCTGCAACTAGCAATTCCACTAGTTTGTCTATGTCCTTAATCTCTCTGGCCTCGATGTAGTACGTCAGGTAACTACCGAGACGCCTTGCGAACTGTTTCCAGGTCTCCTTCTTTTCTTTCGTGGCACTGAGAAACCTTCTCCGGTATTCACTAGGCGAAAGTCTTAATTCTTTGAGTACTGTCGACTTAAGGGACTCAAACGTGAACTGTTCGCCGTCTAGCCTGGAGCAAAGATAGCCCATTTTACTAGCGATTACTGGGTACATTAAATATGCCCTGACGTCTGCAGGTACCGCATATTTCTCGAAGACTCGCTCTACCGTATCGAACCAAACTGGCGTTTCCGCGTCTGCCGGAAATTTTGGTATAGCTCCCTGAAGCATTTTAGAGAAATATCGCAACGGGTCGTTCCCGTAAGTTTGTCCTCCCGACAGAGACATTCTGTCATCTTCTCGCGCATCAGCTGCTCGCCTCAACTCCTCCAGTTGGACCTGCAACATAAGTTGTTGCGTCTTCTCTTTTTCTATTGCCAATTTCGTACGGAGGTCCGACGCTTCAGTCTCCGTGTCGCTCACATCTCCGCCCTCGGGTATACTTTCGGTACTCCCATCACCCGTCTCCCCGTCTTTCGCGCTTCGCGTTTTGGGACCTGCCATTGCAGTGCTAGCGTGCCGTCGCCCGCAAAACGAACGAAGAGAAAGAGCTCACCTCCAATCACTGCTTTGCCTCCTCTTCCTGTGGTCGCCGTAGCAGCCTTCAGCACTCCACCGATGCTTTGTCACACCCAGTGACCCTGTATGTGCCGGTGCCGAAGTTCACGTTGCCAGAGGGAACCGCTTGAAGCCTTACACCACAATGTCGATGTCTTCGAGCTTCCGCAGATGATGGAGCGCACTTGCTGAGAAGAACTCGGGGTAGGATCCAGTCGACTGCGCCAGTAATAAGTGGCTCCTCATGATCCGAGCCCGTTCATACACTTTCCCGCGCCGTGCTCTCCGCAGCAGGGATGAACTAACCAGGGGACGACTTGGTCGGTAGCGATGGAGGCACAAGTTTATTGTACCAGCATATAGCAAAATCACTTGTTACGCGACATGACAATAACGGCGCTACCAAAGCGTCGGAGTAGGGGCTGCGGAGGTAGGAGGGTTCATCCACTCAGCCGATGAGGGATGCAATTTACCCGTCTACTCCAACTCTCCAGCCAAAACTGCCCAGCGAACTCGCGCTGGCTTCCGCCAAACCTCGGTTGTCCTTGGCGGCTCAACTGGCCAACACCGGTTCCGTGGTTGGCGCCCTTGAATCCCTGCCTTCAGGGACAAGAGGAATTCCTTCCCTATTATACTTCCCTCGTGCGATGGGGATTTAGAGTCTTTCTAATGAGTGCGAGCCGACGTTCTGGAGCCACCTCTCCGCATCGCGGTGTATACATAGGCGACAGGCGACCCGCACTTACAGACTTCAAACAACCGACAAAAACTTGTCTGGTACCTGCTACATTTTAATGTAGGTGTTCTCTCATTACCTCGAGCTACGATAATTCATACTTTTGCATACTTCATGTCACCTCCATGTTTAGCTCACAGTTTTCAGTGTATTGAAAAGCTTATTAACTGAACGGCATTTTTGCCTAATCAACATTTTTCATTCCCTTGTGAAACCCTCCTACTGGCAGAAGATGGCTTCCGCATGTTGCTGACGCCACCTCTTGAGACACCCTCCTTTGAACATAATGCTCACCTCCAGATGCCTGTCTCCTAAAGAACGCACCCTTACTGCTTGGGCTTTAGCTGACATCAGACATTTAGTTTTGAGGACTGACGTGTTAAGCTAGTAACCATCAACATGCTTCTTTTGAATATCTCTGTAGTTAATAACTTATGCCTGCTTTCTTGTGTCCCCACTCGTAATAGTGCTTCTTTAGAGGAAAGGCTAAAAAATGTGAGCTGCATCATATATTTGGAGCAATTTATGACAATTTGAACAAAAATATGTAATGACCTGGGGTTTGAATTAATGAGTCTACTGTAATTTGGTGTTCTACACAACGTCTTGCAATTATGCCCATATGAAAAAGTTGCATGCAGGGCCAGTCCATTCGTTTTGCTTCGTTATGCTGCTTCCTTCTGATTTGTTTATTTATGCCCTCAGGGCAGAGCAATGTGATGCTTGATGAACTTTGGCAATTGCTTTTGTACTGCACCATTTTTTGAAACCCGCAAAAAAACTATTTTAGAAGTTTACGCAGACTGTTCTGCAAATCTTGTAGGTTATGCTTTGTGGTAAACAGGCCTCATCAATGGACGTACTCTGAAAACAATATGACAGGATGCAATCTTTTCGTGTTGTCTTCAACATTTGCCCATTGCTCAGGGTTGTTTGCCATGCAGTTTGTCCACCAGCTTGCCTGCATTTATGCTGTTCTATCAGTGATTGTAGGTCAAGTTATTGTCATGCAACCACATTATTGATGGAAGTCACTGAAAAGGCTAGTGAGCTGTAGGACTCGAACCCACATCTTCTGGATTACCGGTCCAGGGCTCTACCAATTGAGCTAAGCTAACACACCTCCCCAGCGACTTCCAAGGGTGCGTCATCTGAAGGGACACATCAACTACTCTCTCTCTCTCACTCATCCTTTTTTCACTCTTACATTTTTGCTCACTCATACACACATTCATACGACGGTATCGACACAAGTGGCAACTGTTGAACATGAGATAATTAATGTTCTGAGGCTGGAACACATAGAAAGGACAAATACATAAAAATACATTATTGTTTGTTTGTTATGGTCATGCTTCCTGCTTCTGAGACCAGATAGCACTTGTCTTCGCTATACTATCTGAAAGACAGATGAAGAAACACAATGTTGTAACACAATTGTGTTTAATAAAGCTCATGTCTTGCAGCCACAGCAACCATTTTGTTGAGTGAAATGATCAAGCCCACACATGCTCTGTTACATTTGTTGTTTATTATTATACTATTATTGTTAAACTAATATTAATAATATAACTAATTATATACTATTATGTTTTATTATTATACTGCATAGTCTTATACGTGGTTGCAGATACCCAGCGCAGGTCTCATCCATCATACAGGCTACAAAGCACACTTTTCGTAAAAGCAAGGGATAGTGGTGTGTGTGTGTGGGGGGGGGGGGTATGTTTATTATATTAAAAAATAGTAGGGAAAGGTTAGCCTCTGCTATGACGGCTTCCTATTCCCAGGAAAGAAAGAAAAGGGAAAGACAAAGCAAAGAAAAACAAGTGGTGTAAGGTTTTTAACAAAAGCTCTGTCTTTTCAATGCAGTCAACTTTTGATCAAACACAAGCATGCGTGATGACAATGAAAACATCATAACCACCAGGCCTACCAACACAACCCCTTTGTTTACATTGATATAATGTATGTCTGTATGTATGCAGGTGTTGGAAGGTGGGTGCAGGAGAAGACTTTCCTCTTGATCTCAGGGCTTTGGGGGAATGGCCCCCCTTTTCGTACATAAGCATTAGACAGGGCACCTTATATTCTTTCATAAGGCATATTTTTACAGGATTTACATGCATTTTGATTACTACAGGTAGCGTCTATTAATTGAGAAGGTTCTGTTATGTGTCATCAATATATTTACTAATAGAATCACTACCCCTCTGATACCAAACATACCTAAATATGGCCTCACATCCTGTGAGTCCTACCAGAAGTCTGCTTACCACAATTTACAATATTGCAGATTAGATTTCAAAAACTGCAGCTGCTACATGGAATAAACTGCCAAGGTGTAAACACCCCATTTAATTGTTACTCCTTTTGTTGTCCACGTCCCATTTCTTTTGGACTTCTTTCGTGAAGGTCCCGAGTCTGAGTAATTTTTTTTTATTTACTGACACATTGCTCGTACACTGATGAAATGTGGGAGTATGAGGCCGCAGCTTGAGTTCATAAACAACAACTGAATTCATAAACAGTTGGTGCTATTGGAGAGCTTTCTTATCGCTAAAGATGAGTTGTGCAGTGAGTAGCTTATTTGCATATGCTCACTAATTAAATAAATATCATAACTTTTGAATTTTACTTTGAACACTTTTGGGTAAGTACCTGGGCCTGCTTGCACTAGACTTCTGCTAGGGTCCTAACCTTGAGGAATTCCCTTTGGCGCAGGCTTGCTAGTGCTTTTGTCACATGCTACTGACATAAACTTTCCTATAAGCGAAATGCACTGCCAGAGCTGTGTCAAAGGAAATGCCTCAAGGTTAGCATCCTAGCAGAAGTTTCGTGCAAGTGGGCCAGTACCTCCAGCAAAAAATATTCTGAGAACGAACAGCATTGACACTAAGTGACTTTTTGAAGTTATTAGTTGGATTCTGTTTACATATTTCTTGCGTGAAGCATTGTACAAATGTGCTCTTTGGCTGCTGTCAGTTGTGTGTTCATCCGCGTGGTTCACACATAGGGGTGGAAATTAAGGGTCACATGGAAGATACACTTCGCTTTTCATTCGTCTTCTCCAGTGGCGTAGCCAGACCTCCAAGGTAGAGTGGGCTCGATACATAAAAAAAAAATCCCCCCTCCTCCGCTGATCCTGGGTACGCCTAAACCTGGTAGGCGTACCCAGATACCTCCCCCCCCTGGTGACCTTTTACGACTAACCAATAGATGTTTTTGTGTTGTTGAGGCTGTGTGTTCTTCGAGTTTCCCCCTACAATCTGAACGTTATAGCAGTGAGTGCGACCAGAATTCATCAAAACCATGCTCTTAAGCACAGAAAAATCAACACTTTTCAAAAGAAAATCTCATCGATTTAAAGCTCTCTGGCAGGTGTTTACACAGCCTATAGGAAAACCAAAAAGTTGTAACTCTAGCGATATGGTGCTACCATAATTGATATGTACGCCTAAACCTGGTTTTAGGTTACTTGCAAATTGTATTAAGTATGTTCGGGTTGTTCATTGGTGTACTAACTCCTTTGTATTACGTCCTCTTTTTCATTTCCTTTTTTTTTTTCTCTTTCATCATGCAAGTGTTCAGAATTTTATTTATATCTTATATACTGCATTTATGTTTCTCAATTGTAACTGTATGTATACTGTAACTGTTTTCCCCACCCCCCATGTAATGCCCGTAAGGGCCCTTGGGGGTAAGATAAATGAATAAATAAATAAATATGAACGCCTTCACTACATTAAACTATCATTGTAAATGTCAGATCGGCTTCACTACTCGAAGCTGTGTCAGCACATGCTCTAATGAGTATGCCTTTCATTATTTCATGGGCCATCATGGGTAGTACAGAAAATGGTGCTCACAGGATTAGGCACTTCACATGCTAAGTCTGTACATCAAATTTTGAGTGCACAACCATATGGTGTGGAGCACGTACTTGCTTGCCATAAGCTAGGAGAAGTTGCAAAATACTTTTTTGCTCGCTTAAACAAAAATAACATGTCAATGTGAGTGCACAGACTGACATGAAGCTTTGCAAGTCAGCGCATTGTCCCCTTTCGTTTTTGTACTTTTGCCAAATGTATTGGGAATGTTCTAAAACAAAACTCTTGGCACTGATTGAACTATCCACACAGCTGCAATGATTATAATACGTGGTAACCATGGGTATAAGCATACAAAATGTAGGTTTGAGCTAGTTAATGTTTACAAATGTATAACATCTTAGTGTTTCATTTACTCTTTTGTAGTATAACTAGCAGCTCTGTTACTTTACAGGCTACTACTTAATGAATACAAAGAACAATAAGTGTAGTTTGATACCTTTTTGTTTTGTTTTGTTTTGTTTCACTTGTAGTGTCCTAGCACATTTATGCCATTTTATAAAAACGAAGGATATCTCATAGATCCTAACAGCACAGCGAGGAGTTCATCTAAGGCCATCCTGACTGCATGTGAGACTACATAATTTGTGTAATTCCTGCTTGGGGGAAAATTGTAGTGTACAGCTTGGGACAAAAGTTTACGGAACACGGCACTTGCGTATTTCCTCACCGGAGTTGTCTCGTGCTAGCTATCCGGGCGAGTTCAAATAAGAAACGGGTGACCAGCTATGCTATCCCTCTCCTAGTATGAGTGTCCGCTCCTGTTTGCTGCTAGGGTATCACCGGAATGGAGAAATGCGACACCCCGGATGTTCCGTAAACTTCTGTCCCAAGCTGCACCAAACTGAAACCTCGAGAAAACAATGCTTGGCAAAGATATATGAAAAACATTGCAATAACTGAACAACTTGGTAGTTACATTTTGCAGTCACTTTAAACACAGGTGACAGCTAGTTACAAGAGATTTTTACGGAAAAGTTTACTAGCCACACTTACGAATTACTACCAAACACTGGCAGATAGAACTACCACTGCTACTTATTCGTATGGGAGGCATCCATTTAAAATGCCAGTGTAAACATAAAAAAACAATACATCATGCATGTACTTGTCAAAATGCTTTCAATTGTATGTGTAATTTCTTGAGCCTTCTGAACGTATGGATAAAACACACGGACACTTGTTCAGGCAGTCAGAACTGCGATAACACTACAATAACATCATGTTTGCTTCTTATGCTAACACACACAAATAAAATTATTCAGTACACAGACTACATGTAAACATATCATACATAATGGAGTACTCTAATGGATGCACTTGTATCATATCTACAGTGGACATGTGCAAAAAATCATGGAAGAAGCTGTGTGACAGCTTCAGGAGGAGCTACACAACTTCCAAAAAAGCTGCAGCTAGTGGCGCAGGACTTGATGACATCCTTGAGGCAGAGCAGAGTGGAGAAGCGCACAAGTGGAAGTTCTACAGCGCTCTCTTTTTCCTCATGGATGTCGTCGCCCCAAGAAGGTAAATGTCACTGTCTTAAGTACCACTCTCAATGCATCATTGACATAGGGGCCAGCCCCATTAAGGGTAATATATGTATAATATATGTATATATATAGATATATAAAACGTTGAACGCATATAACATATAAAAAGCACTGTCTTGTCATAGGACAATATGCAACCGTCCCCAAAAACAACCTGCAGCGACCGTTCAAGACCTTGCACACATGGAGCCGGAAGTTCAGGTAACGCTAAATAAGTTGGTATGGTTGTACAGGTTACCAAAGAAGTATGTAAATCATATTACGCAGTCCTAGTTAACATGTAACAGAGTAAAATTCTAAATACCCAGCCTACTAAAATAATCAGGACACATTTGAGCAGAATGCTAAATAATTCAACAAAAAAAAACACCTATGTATTAATTACAAGAACTTTGTTTTATGCAAGGAAGTACAATCTTCTCCACAACTTGAATTGTTCTTTCACGTCTTTTTCTACACTTTCAGTGTACAAAGTAACTCATTACGTTTAAGATATTATAATCCATGGACATTTTGTGAGAATGATGGGTAAATAGATATGTAGGCTTCAAACGAGTTGGATTTATTTGTCTTGCATTACACACACATATATAAGTAGATTAACTTAGAGTATGCTTAGAGCGTTGCTGCGCGTGACCATGTTCTGTCCGTTGCTCCTTGGGAAGTATTTTCCTTCCTCTCTCCCTCCCTGTAACATGGTTGAGAACCTATAAGCGTGAAACCGAAACTAAGACTTGCATTTTGCCTATATTCGGCCATCCTTTTCTTTCGATCGACCCGATCGAACAAATAAAGTTTAAGTTTTCATCTTCTGGGCCAGTCTCGCAGAGCGTCTTGGTTCCTGCTCGTCATCATCGGACGACTCTGTCGAACTTGCGAAGTCGTCTTGTGAAATGTCGAACCTTTTCATTTTGTCCACCGGAACAGTGCCCTTGTAGCTTCGACCTTTGTGGCCAGTCTCGGGCAAGGATTGAATTCGGTATCGATCATGCGGCACTTTCTCGATGACCTCATACGGTCCTCTGTATTTGTCGCAGAGTTTCCTGGATTCTCCAGTAGCGGGAGGTTCTCTTTCAATCAGTACCAGGTCTCCCACTTTGTACTCGGGCGCTGTGCTGCGCTTCTTGTTGTAGAGGCCTCGCTGATACCTTTGGTCGTTCTCGATGTTTTCGGCCGCTTGCGCTCGTCTTTCTAACATCTCCTTATCTAGCTCTTCCTTGAGCGTCTCTCGTACAGGGTCGCCCGTCAGGTTTCGCGGCACATAGTTGAACAGTAAGCTGAACGGGGACGTTCGAGTTGACCTGTTGTATGTAGCGTTTATTCCCCATTGCACTTGAGGTAGGGTCTCATCCCAGTCCTTGCCGTCGGGATCCTTGGTAAGGCTAGAAATGGACGGAGTGATCAAGCGGTTGTATCTCTCCACTTGGCCGTTTGCCCTGGGATTCGCCGTGGCATTTCTGATGTGAATGCTCTTGATGTCATGGCAGTACTTCTCAAAAAGTGCACTCCTGTATGATGTTCCGCGGTCCCTTATGATCCTAGCCGGAGCACCAAACATGCCCACAATGTCTTGGAGGAATCTCGTAGCGAGGACGGCACTTGTGTTACGCACGGCACGAATGATCACAAATTTAGTGAAAGCGTCCACCAGGACGATCACGTAGGCATTTCCACGCTTGCTTCGCACGAAGGGGCCCAGGTGATCGATATGTACCGTATGAAAGGGTTCTGCCACCTTCTCGATGCTGTGTAGCTCTCCTGGCCGTTTCCCCGATGGTTTCTTGTTGTACAAGCATTCTAAGCATGTTGAGATGTAGCTCTTCACGTAACGTCTCATGCGAGGAAACCAGTAGCTACGCTGTAGGAGTTCCACTGTTTTGTCAAGGGCGAAGTGTCCTGCTTCGTCATGGTATTTGCGTACTATTTGCCAGCGCGCTCGGGCTGGGACCACCCATAGCAGCGTGTCTTTTGTTCCATCTTGTAGCCTTCGGAACACTCTTCCGTTTTTGAGTACAAAGTACTGCTTTACTCTATTCGCTTCCTTTGTTCGGTCTGCGCTAGCCAAGCTGTCCTTTATCTTCTGGACGTACGGATCTGAACGTTGCGCCACTGCCAACCAGTCCTCAGTTGTGACAGCTGTCGCTAGCATTTGTACAGTGTCCACTACCTCTATTTCTTCGGGTTCTCCCACGGGAGCCCTGCTTAGCGCGTCTACGTGGCCCATCCTTTCGCCTGGTCTGTGCTCGATCTCGAAGCGGTACTCCTGAAGCCGAAGATACCATCTTCCAATCCGGGGAACGATGTGTTTTTTCGAGAAAGCCGTTCGAAGAGAATTACAGTCAGTGACCACCGTGAAGTCCAACCCAAGCAGGTAAGGGCGTAGCTTTTCCACAGTCCATACGACAGCCAATGCCTCCAGTTCGTACGAGTGATACTTTTCCTCGTCACGTGTCGTTCGGCGCTGACATACATAACCGGGTGGAGGAGATCGTCTGATTGTTCCTGCAGAAGCATACCTGCAAGGCCGTGGCTTGAAGCATCCGTGTGGAGCTCGGTCCTGGCCATAGGTGAATATAAGGCCAGTGTTGGCTTCTCCATCAGCCTTCGTTTAAGTTCAAGGAACGCGCTTGCTTGGTCGCACGACCAACACCACGTCTGATCTTTGCAAAGCAGTTGGCTGAGTGGCTTTGCAATGAGTGCGAAGCGTGCTATGAATCTGCGGAAGTAACTGCACAGTCCGAGGAATCGTCTTAGCTAGTGCTGATTACGTGGGACTGGAAATTCCGCGATGCTACGAAGCTTCTTCGGGTCTGGGTTGACTCCTGATTCAGAGATTTCATAGCCCAGGTATAACGTCTGCTCTTGGAAGAACAAACACTTTTTCAGTCGTAGTGTCAAATTTGCGTCCCTAAGGACACCCAACACCTGACGGAGACAAGTCAGTCCTTCCTCTATAGTCCGTGTAGGGATCAGTAGGTCGTCCATGTAAGCCATAACTATCGTGTGTCTCAGTGGACCAAGGACGGCATTGATCATCCTTTGAAAGACAGCTGGTGCGTTGACGAGACCGAAGGGCATTCTGATAAATTCGTAATGCCCGTCTGGAGTTACAAATGCTGTCTTCGACCGACTGGACTCAGTTATCGGCACTTGATAATAGCCCGATGCCAGGTCTAACGTGGTGAAATACTTTTTGTCGTGCAATCTGTCCAGCTGGTCGTCAATCAGTGGAAGAGGGTAGCTTTCTTTTTTTGTGATACGGTTGAGCGCACGAAAATCTACACACAATCGTTTTTCGCCGGCTTTCTTCGTCACCAGCAGAATAGGGCTTGCGAATTCAGAGTTCGACTCTTTTACGATGCCGGCTTCCTCCAGTTCTCGTACGATACCTCGAACCACCTCCCTTTCCGAGTGAGCGAGACGGTACGGACGGTACTTGACGACGCTGTCTTCGATGAGGTCGATCCGCATTTCTGTGAACGCCGTACAACCAATTTCAGACATTGACTGTGCAAAACAGTCACTGTAGTCGTTTAGGAGTTTAGCGAGTTCTTGTGCTTGGGCAGGCGTTACAGATGCGCCCATGTTTATTTCGGAAGCCTTGATTTCGCTACTATGGCCCTCGTTGGACAGCACCTCGACCACCGTTGGCGTATCCTCTGGCTTACACCACTGTGCTCTTACCACTCTGTCGTCCTCTTGAATGGAAAGTTCGTGCTCGGATACATTTGCGACCGGCAGAAGGTACTCCTGTTGTTCATCCTCGCGAAGCACGCAACTAAGGATGCAGTGCTCGTAACCTCGACCAGCTCGATACTGAGCATCGACGTAGACGTCACCCATGTTCTCTTCTTTCGTGTACAGTGTGACAAGTCCGACGTAGTTCGGAGGAATAACCGTTTTCTTCTTCGCCCAAAGGCTGACATGTCGTGGCGCAAGAGCGGGTATTTTAATATCCTGCAGGGTGCCATCTTCGTCCAGGTGCGCATGTTCTTCGAAGATCCACAGCATGTTACCCCTGCGTATGACTGTGACGTGTGGTTGCTCTGTGAAGGGTTGTCCGATCAGCAACGGAACTACTTGGGCATTGTCTGGGACGACGTAGACGTCCGCCGTTGCTGTGGCTTCGTCGGCTTTCAGTTCCAGTCGCGCTTTGCCGATGGGAATTATTTTGCCAAAGCCGTAGCCGTGGATCTCAAATGGAGCTGAGAGATCGCTGTACTGAACCGATAATTCGTCTGCGTTAGTCTTGCGAAGCGTGACGCACTGGCTGCCCATGTCAACAACTGCCTCGACTTCTTTACCGTCCAGGAGAGCCGTCATGAAGCACTTCGCGTTCGCTGGCCCTTCCGCTGTGACCACGTTTTGTGCGAGCACAGCTGCTGACTTTGGCGTTGCCGAACCCTTGCCTTTGTCTTGACGACAGTCTTTAGTCTCATGCCCTGTTCGTTTGCATTTGTCGCAGCGTGGCTTCCTCTGTGGCTGTGGACATGCTGCTGAAAGATGTCCGTATTCGGAGCAATTGGAGCAGAGGGGTTCTCCTTTGTCATTGTACTTTGGCTTTCCTTTTCCTTTGGATGATGCGGTTTGACCGGTGCTCTGTTTCGCACTCTTACTCGAGTTTTCGCCACCCGCGGAACGCGAGTGCTTGACGATGTCCAGTCGTTCGTCCAATAGTTTCAGGCAACGAAGGAGTTCCTGGGTATTTGCAAATTCACGCACACTTAGCGATCGAACTGCGTTTTCGTCGTTGAGGCCAGTGATAATATACTCGATGCAAGCGGGATCGTCCAGTCCGCATCTTCTGGCCTTGGCGAGTTTGTCGTAGAAGTAGATCTCGATGGTTTCGTCCCGTTTTCTTTTTCGGGCCTCCATTTCCCGCAGTAGCTGTTGAAAACTTGCACTTGATGGAAACGCTTCTTGAAGCTTGCTTTTCCACTCTACCCATGTATATTGCGTTGTTGTGAGTCCATCATACCAGCTTCTCGCAACTCCTTCCAACTTCGAAAGCGCAAAGCAAGAAGTTTGTTTATCATTCCAGCCGTAGGCCGCCGTGAGTCCGTCCACCTTGTTGATCCACGCTTCCACCGTCGGCTGAGTGTTCGTAGCAGGATCATATGTCGGTATAAGGTTCGCGCTCGCTGAAGCGAGGTACCCGACCGGTGATGACTCATCGCTGGCAACAGTACGTTGCGGTGGCCAGGGTGATTCGTAGAGTTGTCGAGCCCCGTCCATAGCTTCTCTAACCGCTGCTTGCACTGCGGCTTGCATAAGTGACTGAATATCAAAAACGTCTGCGTTGTTGCCGTTGTTCGGTGCTCTTGTCCCAGCATCAACGTTGCTGTGGTGTCCGATGCGAGTCGTGCCGTGGAGCCCACTTGACGGTGTTGCCTCGCTGTCCGCGCCCTGTTCTCCATTCGTGTGGCTGCTAACGACTTGTACGTTGTCGTCGGCTACGTTCGCCAGGTTTTGGTTAACAGTAGTGCTGGATCCTGTCGGCGTCCCGTCCATCGTTCGCGGAGCGTCCACGTTACGTGATGCACGGCGCGTGAGCATGCTTTGCAATCCAACTCAAGGCCCACCTTGTTCTGATGATGAAAATGGAGAGTCGATCCCACTTCTGATTTCTGTAGGCTTCAAACGAGTTGGATTTATTTGTCTTGCATTACACACACATATATAAGGAGATTAACTTAGAGTATGCTTAGAGCGTTGCTGCGCGTGATCATGTTCTGTCCGTTGCTCCTTGGGAAGTGTTTTCCTCCCTCTCTCCCTCCCTGTAACATGGTTGCCAACCTATAAGCGTGAAACCGAAACTAAGACTTGCATTTTGCCTATAGATACAATCACAGTGCATATGACTACTCCCTCAGAACTCCCTTCGATATCTTCCCTAGCTTCCACAAACCCTGAGCATTCACAAACCTGCCATTCAGCCAAACACACTGCTCCTTGTACTACTAAGAACTTAAAGCACCCTCCGCTCCTGCAAGCCATGCCTTTACTGCAGAGGAGCCAGGGTAGCACGAAATACCTTACACAACATGTATGCACATGTAAGTGGCATCTAATCAAAAGAAACAGATCATAACCTTCCACCATCCTCCCCCCCCCAAAAAAAAGTAAATGAATGTGAATATCCCAGAAGTTCATTTGAAAAATAAGTACAACTTACAGCTCAAAAGTACTTTAAGATGCTGTACGCTGAACCTTAAAGTTAAAGTACTTGTAAAGTTACCCGCAAAAGAATGTATGACAGAACAACTCGACTAGAGTATGATCGATATATAGAGCCTGAAATTTTCAAAAAATATTTTTCTTTAAATTTCGGGGGTAAAAATCACGTAAATAAACATGTGCACAAAATTCATGTGAATTTGGGTGAAAAAACTTACACTATGCTAAATTCGGGGAGAAATCGGGCTCAGTTACTTTGTTACTAACTGTACTGGTTTGATACAAATGGTGATGTAATTGTATTTGCTGCAAAACAAGCACAGGTAAGTTAGTGCATTCCTACAGACGTCCCAGTGAAGGGAATCTGCCGGGCAAAAATTGGGTTTCATCCTAAGGACTCAAACTTCAATTCGAGGTGCAAACTCGGGGAAGAATCGGGTGAAACCCTAAAACTCCAGGCTCCAGTTACATGTATAAAAGCGGAAAATGTGGAAGCACTAGGAAACGTAATACTGTACATGTCAGATGTTCTAGCATTTGTTCAAAATGTTATACACAATGAAGGTTTCGAGAACTTTGGAGAACTTTGTGGAATTATTCATGATGACCATATACGTCGACAGCAAAAGTCACAGAGCACTAAATTGCATGCACTTCTTTCATGCCTTAGGTGGACGTCGCCGCAAATGAGGACATGGACACTGCAGAACATGATTATTTCTGTGCTGGGCTATCCAGGGCAGGCAGTGCTGTGCCATCCAGGGCTGGTAGTTCGGTGCCATCCATAGTCCCAGCTGAAGAAGGCATGGTGGAAGTGGAGGAAGAAGACGTGCCTCTTACAGCAGCAAGTGCAGCGCACAGGCCACGAAAGAGAAGGCGAGTGTCTCAGACTGACGACAGCAACATCGATGAAGCTCTCCGGGCTCTGACGGCTGAGTTGCATTGCTCGACTGTAGAGCTGCAAACCGCTGAGATGCCCATGAACACTTTGGGGGTCTTGTGAGTGCCCTGCTGAGGGAGGTTCCACGAGCTTTGCAGCACCAGTGCCGGGGTACAGTCTTGCAGGTGCTGAAATCATACATCGAAGGCAAGATTGTGCACGTTGTAACACAGCAGGAACCGTTGGTAATCATTTCTTCCACTCATATATTGTAGTGAGCTGCTTTTCTTTGTCACTTTACAGTTTTTCCTCCAATTTTTTAAACGTACAATGCATTTGCAGACCTTCCTTGAACGGCTCCTTGACACCAGCCTTCACCCACTGTCAGGAAACTGCACCTTCGGCGCTCACGAAGTAGTCGGCAAAAACGTTTCTCACACTTGCTGCCTCACGTGAGAAACGCCTTGCAAGCGTCGGTCTGAGGTCTTCGAGGGCATTTGCAGGATTCCTGGCAAGCAGGTTCCTCCACTGGCCATCCTCGGCATAACTGGCATCAATGTTGCGGTCTGCGAACCCTTTAATGGACAAAGTCTGTAAACCTTACATTCAGCAACACCATAAGAATGCACAGTTTCACTGGTTTCTTACCTCTTATACAGGGTGTCCCAGCTAAGTGCGAACATATATTTTCTAAATATATACAACACTTTTTCTGAGATGAAATCAATTGCAGTATAGCATACGCTGAAGAGCACTCTTTAGGAGGGCATTAGCAAACTCCTAAGGCAATGTCTTGATTAACTTTTTCATTATCAAAGCTATGAACCTGTCCCAATGAGAATATCTGGTCCCTTCGGTCACCTGATACCGGAGCCGTTCTCACAATTTTGTTTTATTTTGTTCATTGTGCATCTTCAGAGACGTGTCCTTCCTTCACCCCCAATGTGAGAGGGTAAAAGAGCACACTCCCAAGCAGCACAATGTACTGAAAGTCGAGTGCAATAGGGGTGGACGGGTAGGTGGAAGGCCTTGAAGAGAATTCTGAAACTAAACAACATTGATAAGACACATACCGACCACCCCTATTGCACTTGACTTTCAGTACATTTTGCTGCTTGGGCTATCACCACTTGCGTCCTGGAAGTAGATTAATCAAAAACAGAAAATGCGACCCAAGATAAGGGCAGCTCCGATAGAGTCACCCGATACAATTGTTTTCGTTTTGTTTCTGTAAGTTAAAGCTCATCTTCCTCGCATGAGGCGGCACTGTGCTCCTTCGCCCTCTCATATTGGGGGTGAAGGAAAGACACGTCCCCGAAGATGTGCATTGAACAAAATAAAGGAAAAAGATGGTGTTCCTTCTCGGTGTTTTTGCAGAGGATCTATCAAACAGATTTTTGTTTTGAGAATGGTTCCGGTATCAGGTGACCGAAGGGACCAGGTGTTCTCATTGCGACAACTTTGTAGCTTTTATAATTAAAAAGTTTATTACTGAAAGTGAATTAAGGCATTACCTTAGGAGTTTGCTAATGCGCTCCTAAAGAGTGCCCTTCAGCATATGCTATATTGCAATTGATT
Organism: Ornithodoros turicata; assembly: GCF_037126465.1. Lineage (NCBI taxonomy): Eukaryota > Metazoa > Arthropoda > Arachnida > Ixodida > Argasidae > Ornithodoros > Ornithodoros turicata. The sequence continues at coordinate 272,812 of NW_026999389.1, forward strand.
TATTATCAGAAAAGGTGATATATATATATATATATATATATATATATATATATATATATAGATAGGGGAGAAAAGACACCAGAGACTGAAGTAGGGAGTAGGGGGAAGTTATTTATTAAGCTGGCATTTAAACTAAGGGTCTGGGGAAGTCTACGTTTCGGCGGAAGCTCCGCCTTCTTCGGGACTGAGACGAAAATCTATGTACAAGGTCTTTTAAAAGGTTACAAAAGTGTCGTCACAGTTGGTACGATTCCACTGCGAGGCAGTCGTCAGTGAGTCATGTTCTGGAAGATTCCGGAAGGTTCCTGGGTCATCGGCCGGGGAGATTACGTGTCAGAGCCTTGGGTCGCGCTCGTTGAAAACCTGTTGTCCGGGGTGTTCTTAGAGTCATTGTGTCCAGCTGTAAAGAAAAGAAGAAAAGAGGCAGCGGGCACTCCGAGGACATACAGAAAAAAAGTTATCCGGATATGCTTCTTACAGTTGATAGCACTCCTTTATCCTCATTTATTAGAGATTGGAATTTGTAGATCAAGTACGATTCGCGTTGCTCTCTGCAGCGATCGGATGTGAAATTTGACTCTAAAATAAAAAGTGCGACGTTATTAATGGAATGACCGGGTCGACTAAAATGGCGAGAAACCGGGAGGCTACCTTTTTTCGAAACATCTGATCGGTGGTTATTGAATCGAATCCTAAATGAATTTTTACTTTGACCTACATATTGCGCGGAGCATGTTGTACATTGAATGATATAAATAATGTTACTGGAGTTACAGTCAGAGTCGCCATTGATTTTAAGGGAGAAGTCGGAGTTTGTACTCTTGACCGCTGCCGTGTAGAGTACAAACTCCGACTTCTCCCTTAAAATCAATGGCGACTTTGACTGTAACTCCAGTAACATTATTTATATCATTCAATGTACAACATGCTCCGCGCAATATGTAGGTCAAAGTAAAAATTCATTTAGGATTCGATTCAATAACCACCGATCAGATGTTTCGAAAAAAGGTAGCCTCCCGGTTTCTCGCCATTTTAGTCGACCCGGTCATTCCATTAATAACGTCGCACTTTTTATTTTAGAGTCAAATTTCACATCCGATCGCTGCAGAGAGCAACGCGAATCGTACTTGATCTACAAATTCCAATCTCTAATAAATGAGGATAAAGGAGTGCTATCAACTGTAAGAAGCATATCCGGATAACTTTTTTTCTGTATGTCCTCGGAGTGCCCGCTGCCTCTTTTCTTCTTTTCTTTACAGCTGGACACAATGACTCTAAGAACACCCCGGACAACAGGTTTTCAACGAGCGCGACCCAAGGCTCTGACACGTAATCTCCCCGGCCGATGACCCAGGAACCTTCCGGAATCTTCCAGAACATCACTCACTGACGACTGCCTCGCAGTGGAATTGTACCAACTGTGACGACACTTTTGTAACCTTTTAAAAGACCTTGTACATAGATTTTCGTCTCAGTCCCGAAGAAGGCGGAGCTTCCGCCGAAACGTAGACTTCCCCAGACCCTTAGTTTAAATGCCAGCTTAATAAATAACTTCCCCCTACTCCCTACTTCAGTCTCTGGTGTCTTTTCTCCCCTATCTATATTCAACATCCTGGTCGTTCGAACCTAAATTTTGTAGCGTATATATATATATATATATATATATATATATTAAATAATATGTTCTCATTTAACTGGGACACCCTCTATATTCTTTTTTCTGGAAACATATGAAAAAGAGTAGACCTTCCTTATTGTTCTGCAATACCCTTGTTTTGTACCTTTTTCTACCAGTTTAGTTGGTAAGCAGCTTGTTTGTGCAACCTTTGTTCTACATTAAACATAGTACTCCATAACAATTTTAAACTGTGCCAGTGATCTCTTCTTAAGCATTCTATATAACTGAAATATGTTTTTGTTTCTGGAGCTGTATACCCGATGTTTTGATGTCTGTCAAAGTACACATGCAAATAAAGGCTTGTGCAGAATACAACAATACACATGCATTTTCTTTTTCCCTTTCTAATCCGAAATGTGTCACTGCATAATTTATTAACAGGGCCTCATGTTTTAGGGCTGCACGTGGTAAAATCCATATTTATCTCTGACTTACGTTATCATCACCCTGAGTAAAGCCCCATGCCTAAAAAAAAAAAGGGGATCCCTGGAAGAAAATTCAGTCACATAGGTTCTGCAACATGCTAGATGTTTTGCACATACCATAATTGCTGAGTTTGCTGTGTTCACCCAAAACGGACAACACGTCTTTTCTTTTTGTTTGTTTGTTACATGCAATACCACCCTGTTTTATAGTTCCTGAAACAAAACCTAATTTTTACGTCCCAATATATTGAAAAATACTCATAAACACATGAGTCTATGTACCGATGCTGCCTTTCCTGGTGGACAGTACGCTTACCTGCCTGGTGCTGTCTCCTCGTGAACCCTGAGAAAGTTGTGCAGAACAACACAGGATTGCACCAGAAGGTGCACGTTTTCCACCTTCACATTGATGGGTCGCCTGAATATACGCCACCGTGATGCGAAGATGCCAAAAGCATTCTCTACACACCGTCTGGAATGTGTATCAATATAAATGTAATGCAAAAATAGACTAAACTAAACTATCTAAACTTTCTAAATTATGAGACCACATCCTGCATATTATCTGCCTATGGTATTTCTTCTTGGAAAAATAAATAAACAAACGAACAAACAAACAAAATCTACATGAAGATCTGCAAAGCTAATACTTTCCTACGCATATGGGTTAGTCTTGGCATTTATTGACAGAATAATTTTTTACTGCTTGTCCTCAGGACATGTCGCTCTAAACACTTTGCACGTTACATGTTACAATAAAACGATGATATGAGTTGTAGTGCCCTACATGGAGGAGAACGACAGTGGCGCGTGAGAATAAATTGTTCCACAGTTTTTGGGGATGCTCTCGGACCGACTGGTTTGGTCTCTTACATGAGTGACCTCATCAAGCCACGTGCAGTGGCTTTTTGTTCCGGGTTCCAGCCCCTTATGTAGGCTAAAACAAATATTAAATAAATAAATAAATATGTTGGCACAATGCACGATGTCTGACATCGAAGACTATTTAGTGCAAGATTGTGGGGACTGCATCTGCTTGGCACTTTCCGGAGTTATCTACATAGCTCGAGCATAATGCATGCCAGACAAAACCATACAGTACCTAGCATGTGACAGCCGTATGTTGTACAGACGCTTGGTGTCATTCAGGTCGGCACCTGCTGGAAAGGGCCGCAAGAAATCAGGACGCAGCTGAAAGGCCTCGTCTCCCACGAAAACGTAGGGGGCCTCCAAGGACGAACCAGGAAGCCTCCTTGCTGCTGGGAGTCCGAAGCAACTAGCTTCAAGGTCTTTGCCCAACGAGCAGGATTTAAAAACCCCGCCGTCAGACTGGGACCCATATGCCCGATGTCCGCATACAAAAACCTGTACTTCGCATCGGCTACGGCCATTGGGACGATGGAGTGAGAGCCCTACAATAAAATGCAGATTTGTAAAATATGCTCCAACTAGCTCAGGCAAATCTCATAATGTCACACCACCTTGTAGTTGTAAAACATGAACCCTGCACGGTGTGGGGCTTCAATGATGATATGTGTCCGTCCACAGCCCCAATGCAGTTTGGGAAGAACCATCTTTCCTCAAACTGCCTTGCTGACTGGGCCCACACATCTGGTGACCGGTTCTGTGAAGTAGCAACAATTAGCCACCGGTTTGAAAATTGCCATTCCTACAAAAAGACGAGGACATGGCAGCAGAAAGTGCTGGCACTCCTTTCGGTATTTGGTTGCACAATGAAAAAATACAAAGCATGCAACTAACATAGGCCTTGAAAGAACGAATGCCCTACACACTGGTAGCGCCGCACTATGTAGTTATAGGTAATAGTAGTGCAACATGCGTGCAACAATTCCAAAAAAGACTGTCTGAGGCAACTGCTACCAAGTTTCTTAGTTTTTCTGAATGAGGTACTGTATGCTCTGTATGCACCGTCGCAAAGTTATTTTGAAAAAGGTAAAACAAAGCAGTGAAATGGGTAATAAGAATGTTTTAGTGCTGGTGTAGATGGTACATGTATTCAAAAATTTTAAAAACATCAACTTTGTATGTGTTCACCAGGATGTATGCAACAACAAATGTGTCGCACTCAGGGCCGGCGATAGGGAGGGAGTAAGGCGACCGCCATAGGTCCTGCGCTCGAAGCCCTCAACCAAGGATTACATTTTTTTATATCTAGTATTAATCTTGTGTAACAGGCCCTGCGATATTCCTTTCCCTCAGGCCCCGCACACCCATAGCACCGGCCCAGGTCCCACTTAGTGTAAGATGTATTCACCACCCCACCACACACTGCTCTACAATACCACATTTATCGCCTGACACTCACGGGAAGGTAGATTGGCATCAACTCTTCCCACAGCGCCGTGCATGTCTCATACACAATCCTTTTAATTGTCGTGAAGCCAATCCGGAAGCTGTATGCAACACTGCTGAGGTAACTGCCGGACGCCAGGTACCTGCATGAGTCCACAATGCTGATTATGTCAGCATCCCAAACAAATGCCCACAGATGCAAAAAATATATAATAATCAATATTTGTAAAGAAAGATATTCTTCCTGACGGGTTAAACTAGCACCTTACCAATGGATCATCACCACATCTATACATACAGGAAGAAAAATTGCCTCTTCTTCACAGTGTGGGACACAAACTTGCCTAAGTGTGATGGCCAGTCTGTGTGCAGGTTCCAAAGCTCGACGACCCTGGGGGTGCTTCTCCAGTCTGTGCTTGACGAGGCTCAGCAGATAGTCGAATTGTTCAGGAGACATGCGCCATCAGAGTATTAATTAGGTTAGTTATTAATAATTAGTTAAGTAATTACTGTGCCATCAGAGTACGCAACAACTACGCAACACGATGCTCACAGTCTAACGTTGAGGAACTTGGACACGAAAAGGAACATATGATTAGTCGATCGAACACATGATTACACATCGTTAGTGCATTTATACGATCGAGTTGCGAGATTGTTTTGTTGTATGTCGTCGACTGTTCCCACTGGCGCCATGGATTTTGTAGAATGAATACAAATCACTGTACAGAATGAACAGTACACAAGAAAAAGCGTGTGCAACATCGTCCTTATCTATCTGTACCTCAAAGTTCACTTGAGAGTTCACAGTAACATGGTATCTGTAGGTATACACCGCACAAGCACTTCACCATTTCCACCCGAATGTAAACAATAACTCGGTTGCCAACACGTTCTGATCCTTTACGCCACTGCTGCCGCTAAACTAAAAACGAGGCTATGGGACGCCTCAAGCAGCGCTGCTTCAACAGCAGAGGACTGCTCTGCTGCCATGTCGCCGAGTTGCTGCTGCCGCGCCACTGCTGCTGCTGCTCTGCTGCTGCTGCTCGATAAAAGCTATGGGACCCGGCCGTAAGGTTGCTTCTGTCTCGCATTTCGTTCTAGAGGTCTTGCTTGATGTCGTTTCTTCAGCTTTCGCTTGTCGGTGGTCATGAAGCTGCTCACCAGTGCAATTTGTTCTCTTCCTCTTAATTCGGGAGGGTCGCGCGAATGAGGACGGCGGGCTGCAATTTCGTGACAGCTTGTGTCGCGTGCTTCAGGCCCATTTTTTGTCTTGCCGTAAAATCAAGGATGATATCGGGAGCAGAGATAGAATACGTATCAGCAAATGCAATCTGATCAACGTAGTCTGAATAAGTTGTGCAGAGAAGAACAAGCGGTACAGCATAACTACAGCGACTGATACGCGCATTTTCTTTGTTGTGCGATTGCTTCTTTTGATTTGAGTCAAGTGTGCCGAGCCTAGAGGACAGTGCAATACGGACGACACGTGACGGTGCCGAAGGAAGCTTCAGACGCACTGTCTGGTTGCAAAAATAACATTAATATCACGAGCCCAAATAGGACCCTTATTAGATATGTAGCTGATACGAACAGACACTTTTCAGAAGAAATTTATTCAACCCCTTGGACAACGAAAAACACAAAATTTTACAACTCGTACACTCCAGTACCATCAAAGAACCCTCATGACATCTACTTGGCAAATATCCCTATCAATGACTGTCCACACTGACTATTCCGTGTGTTGCATGCATATGTCTAGTTGACCACCTCCGAAGGAATTCAGTTTCTCCTAGAAGAAACAACTCTGCCTCGAGATGCGTTATTATCTGGCTTCTAAGGCTGTACAATAAAGGTAACATCAAACGCATCCTGCGCTGTTGTCTCACTGCTTTACACCTGTTTCTCCACAGGATGTGGCGTCCTACTACCTACTACCTAGTCCTAAGTCCTACTACCAAACTTACAAACTTGTTTCGAACCTGTCCTCTAGGTCGACATCTTATGTGAAACCGTCGCGATACAAGCCTCCAAAAGGTTTGGGTTACCATACTTGCATTAAATACATGCTCACTTGTTTCTGGAAGATTGCAGTGTGGACAGGCATCAGTGACTCCCCAACGCAGTAGACGATCTCTCGTAGGGAGCGTTCCCCAACCAGCAGAGCATTGGAAATCCCTTACTACATAAGGGAAAGCACTAGACGTTAGGTGAATCCACGACTGGTTCAACGCTCCCAAGTGGTTATGTCTAGGTTCAGAAGAACAGCGCATTTCACATATTATTGATACGGCAGTGCCTTGTATGTTAACTGATGGGACAGTGATTTGTGTAGCATCGCCACTAAATCAGCGTAAAAGGGAAGTTGTTTTTCTGCTGCAGGACAGAGATTTCCAAGGCCCCTGTGAACTAAAACCCTGCGCTGGGTACTTAACCAATAGGATACAAATAAGCGTGGAGGACTTTCAATGGCACCTAAAATTGTTAATACATTTTTCAGAGCTAACAAGTTGCGAAAAGTTTGAACCCATGGAAGACTCCGTCCACCTTCTTCACGAGAGCGACGCACAGTTTTCCCATTAACAAGCTCTGTACGATCGCTCCCAAAAAGAAGAGAGAAAAAACACAAGGAACTTACCCTTGCACAAACTGACAGTGGTGGAAGCGCTATTGTAGTGATGTACCACAGTTTGGCACACAAGACTTAATAAGAAAAGCATGTTCGCATAATGAAAAACGAAAGTTCTTCATCACTTCAATGCGTTCTTCCATACTTGTAACAACCTCAGTCCAATTTTTCGCCGCTATACCATTTGTGTCAAAATGTACCCCTAACAGTTGTATCGTGTTTTCATGTTTTATAGCAGCCGGTAAAGTATCTGCGAAACCACCAACCGATAATGTTTTCGTCTTTGTCATATTCAGACGCGCACCAGAATACTTGGAATACCAAGCAAATATTCGTAGGGCTTGATCTAAACTGTCCCTACTCCGAACAAAAATTAATACATCGTCAGCGTAAGCCGAAACTGCAACGAAACTTGTTCCTGGTACAGGAAAACCTCGAATGACACTGTTGTTTTGAAGTTTCCATAGAAAAGGGTCAATGCACAAAACGAATAATATAGGTTAAAGTGGGCAACCTTGCCGTGTCACTTCGAACGGAGAACACAGTTGTCCATTAACAATAAGAGTACTGCGCAAATGCGTGTACAAAGCCTGCAACACTTTAACAAAACTCTAAGGAAAACCAAAGTTCCTCAAAACGCAAAACATATAATAATGCTCAATCCGATCAAAGGTTTTCTTGATCGAAAGAAGTGATACAACTGCGTAACATGCCCGAGTTAGTGTACTCTAAAACATCCCGAACCAAAAGGAGCGTCGAGAAAATGCTCCTACCAAACACTGAACAAGTTTGGTAGGTTGACACAATATGCGGCAAAACTGTCAGGTATGTTTAAGTGCATCGTTTTCTCTGTTATCAATCGGCATGAGGCAAGCCGGAGGTTCCCTCTCCCTCAGATGTATTTAAAAGTGTACCTGGTGGTGGCGTCTAACAAGTCCTCTTTTTGTCTGTAGTCTCACATGCTAGGTAGTAGGACGTTCGGGCAGCATGGGCAGCATGGTAAAGATGGTTGCTGTACTAACCTTGTGTCGTCGTTGGAGCGTCAACATAACAGAAACCTGCCGTAAACGCTTTGCCAACACCGCAGCTAACACTTTGTAATCATAATTTAGAAGCGTTATAGGCCTCAATTTTTCCGGTGCAGTACAACTCGAAATATTTCCTTTTGGTATCAGTGCGACTAATCCCTGTTTAAAGGAATCCAGTAGAGTACCAGTAAAGAAACAGTCATTAATCAAATCCACTAACAAGTGTACTATTTCTTGCCAAAAAAGAACATAAACCTCTACTGGCAGTCCGTCTTCTCCAGGCGTGCTACAGGTTTTCATCCCTCTGATTACGTCGTACAACTCCGAAAGAGTAACAGGTGCATGAAGTGGTTCGCAAAGCCTTTCCGGAAGCTTTGGCAGGTCTGCCAAAAGCCATTCACTTCGTTACGAAAGTCATCAGTAACATCAGGTTCTTCAGACAGAAAAAGGTTGTGAAAAAACTGAACAAATACATCCTTGATATCTGAGATGTCGTTTGACACAGACCCGCCAGCTAGCCGGACCCGCTCTATGCGGCTAGACACTTTTTGAGTTATATCTTCCATCCGGGAATACCGAAGGCATTCGGATTGGATACAATGCGATTACAATTCATCAGCACGGCAGCTGTTCTAGATGCCAGTCGAAGGGTTCTAAAATACCGTTCACGTAATACCTCCAAGTATTCTTGCATTAGGAGTGTAGCGGCACCACATCTTTTAACTGTTTCTCCATTTTCTTCCAAAAGGTATTCAAAAGCGAAGTAAACATCATATTTAACTGTTTTCTGGCAGCAATGAAATTAGAGCGCCGCTTATTCTTCAGTGTATCCCAACGGTCTGCTGAATGAAAAATAACAAAGACGGTTAAGAACATCAACTGTTTACTATATACACATTAAAAACAAGACTTTCGTGCAGCAGGCTGGACTTCTTCAGGTTTGAGGACCTGTTACAAGTGGTGAAGGATATATCAAAAACAAGCCACATGGTACAAGAGAAAAGGGTGAGGGTGAAGAGAACTACAAACAAATGCAATACAAATATAAACAGACGGGTCGGAGGTTCAGGAAGCTCAGGAAAACTGGTTGTTGTGCCTATTCATGTGATGTGCATTGGTTTCCTTCACGTACACTTCCGATGCGTCGGATGTCTGTCTGACCTTGTCCAGCCACCTCCTATTGATTGCGTTTTGCTTCAGTATGTATTTCTCTTCACCCTCACCCTTTTCTCTTCTACCACGTGAGTTGTTTCTTTTATATATCCTTAACCACTAGTAACAGGTCTTTCACTTTTGTGCGGCATACTACACAAAAGTCTTGTTTTTAATGTGTATATAATGTAATGTGTATAATATTATGTGTATATAATGTGTATATAGTAAACAGTTGATGCTCTTAACCATCTTTGTTATTTTTGATTCTGCATCGCCGGAAACTTGCACATTGTTTTTTCTTCACGTTCTACGAGGTCTGCTGAATACACAAACTCGGCCATTGAAAGCGTTATTTCTCTTTTCACGGTCTCTATTGTGTTGTAGTCCGGCGAAATACCAACATCTAGCCTCCACAGAGAACGGGTTCGTGAAATCTGACACGACAGTTCTAATTCTACAAACAAAGGCAAGTGATCTGATATACGTTCGGCATTCTGCGACATCTGCAACACATCCCAGCCCACACAGTGTGCCCACTCTTTCGGGTAATAAGCCCTATCTGGCCACGACTGGCCACGTGACCTAGTGTATGCAAACTCATTTCTGTTGGGGTTATTATTGTGCGGCAACCGCGACGTGTCGTTCCAAGACAGAACCGGAGGAGCAAGACAGCAGTCAACTGAACTTTGGTTCGTCCAGCAAGGGAAGTGCGCGAGGACGGTGCTCGTCCTAGCTTACCTCGTGCTGCATGGACCATTTAATTCTTAAGACGATAAACAGCAAGGAAGAGAAAGAAAAAAAAGTTGAGGTTTTGCGCTGACGCGAAAGGAATAGTCCAACCAAAGCCCCCCTCGCGTCAAGCAAATGCAAACCAAAATGACAGTGAGGTGTACCTCAAGGAAAGTCTGTAAAGCCAAAAGCTTTTGCGCAAACAGTGTTCTTACAACTTGATATTGCCTTCGTCAAAGCGTCGGCGATCATGCCGTCGGCGCGCAGAAAAGTCAGCTTGAAGTGATTGTTCTCCACCTCGTTCCTGGCAAACAGCTACTTAAGGCCGATATGTATGGTCCGCTGATGGTAGATAGGGTTTTCTGTTGTTTTGATGGCCGACTGGTTGTCACAGCGTAGTTCTAAAATATCAGCGGCGTTGTTGGTGAATCCGAGCTCTGCCCCATGAAGGGCTTCAACCATTTCCTTTCCTTCATCGCTTCAGTCATCGCAACGTACTCAGCTTCGCAAGTTGATAATGCGACCAGCTGTTGTCTATTGGACTTCCAGCTTATCGCGCCTCGGGACATGGTGTAGACGTAAGCGCTCCGAGACCTGCCGGTGCTGCACTCGTTCCAGCTGGCGTCAGTGTAGCCGCAAATCGGCTCCTTGCAAGCACGATAGGTAATGCCCAAGTTTTTGTACCGTTGAGGTAGCGCAGAACCCTTTTCGTCATCCTCCAGTGGTCCTGCGTGTGATTCTGGTTGGATTGGCTAAGAAAGCTGGCGGCGAAGGCGATGCCCGGCCGCGTGCCTTGTACCAAATACATGAGGTTCCTTATCAAACTTGGTACGGGACCTTCGGGCGGTTGTTATCGGAGGACTATTCTCCCACCTTATCTTTGCCTCAGGGACCGTTGGCGTTCGCACTGGCTTGCAGTTCTCCATCTTGAATCTCTTTAGGATCTCGTTGGCGTACTTTTTCCTGCTGATAGTCAGGGTCTCTCGCTATCATGTTGTACCTCTATACCAAGGATGTAACTCGGCTCTCCTAAGTCATTTAGTCCGGCTTCTTTCATGGCTGTTTGGAGAAGCCGTGCGGATGTGGCCACATAATCATATCATCCACGTATACACTTAGGATGACTGTTTCGTTGCCTTTGGTTAAAACATAAACACATCTGTCGGATTCGAATCTTTTACAGCCTTGGTTCCTTAGGATGCTATCAAGCGTGAGGTACCACGTTCTGCCTGACTGTTTAAGCCTATATAGTGCTTTGTTAAGAGGGCTGCCCAGAGGGGGCTTCAAGTATACGGTCTCTTCCAGGTTGCCGTGTAGGTAGGCAGTTTTCACGTCTAGTTGTCGCATCAGCATTCCTTCTTGAAGAGCGAGGGCAAGGAGAGTTCGTAGTCTGGTTAACTTCACTACAGGTGAAAACGTTTCAAAGTAATCCAGGCCTTCTACCTGCGAGGTCCCTATGGCAACAAGACGTGCTTTAAATTTGTCGATTTGCCTAGTGACGTCTCTCTTAATACGGTATACCCATTTGGACTTCACGACTTTCATATCCTGGGTCCTGGGAGCGAGTGTCCAAGTTTGCATTTGGTGTAGAGAGGCGAGCTCCTGATCCATGGCGTCGAGCCATTTCGTGCGTTGAGGTGAAGCCATCGCTTCACCGTAGGACCGTGGATCTGTATGTCCTTCAGTCATGACGTCACAATAACTTTTGCGTTTGGGGTCTACTTGTAGTTTTTCGGGTGGTCTCCTAGTACGAGTGGAACGTCATAATGGAGCGTGCTGATGAGGCTCGTCTTCTTGACCGTTATTTGTGCTCTCACGATCATCTTGGCACTCTTCGGAAAAACTAGTATTGTCACTCCCTGTTGAGGGGGGTGGTGTTGAGGCGCCAGCTTCGGCGGACTGCGGCGGACTGCTGGCGGCGCTGCCAGGGGTCTTGGGATTGACGACCACCATTATGCTAGCTGGCTCCGATAGGGTCTCTCTGTTGTGAGGCGAAATAGGTTGCGAGTCGATGCAAGAGAAAGTGTCTAGGTCTGTAGCACGGCATGTGGCGTTGTCCAATAGATTCGATCCACGTACGACTTCGATAAACTTTACGTCGCGACTAGCAAAGATCTCCTATGTGAATGGGTCATAGAGGCGGTATGCCTTCCTGTCCTGACAGTAGCCCACAAATATGACTTGCCTGCTTTTTCGATCAAGTTTTTTCCTTGACTTATCGGGTATCCAGGCATATGCAAGACAACCGAAAACACGAAAATGCCGCACTGACTGGTATCTTCCAGTATACAGTTCATCCGGTGTACGCCCCCGTTAAGTGCCTGCTTGCTGCAGCGGTTTCTAACGTAGGCTGCGGCGTTGACGGCTTTTGCCCAAAAAATCAACGGGAGCTTGGCGTCCGATAAAAGGGTCCTTGCTGTCTCAACAAGAGTTCTGTTCATCCGTTCTGCGATGCCGTTCTGTGCGGGGGAATATGGGGCGGTTTTTTCGTGGAATATTCCCTGTTGTTTCAGAAAACTACTAAGGCGGTCGTTAATGAACTCGCCTCCGTTGTCACTACGAATTCGTTTGACACGCTTCCCGGTCTGCGTTTCAGCTGTACGTATGTGCTGTTGGAGAGTGTCCGCAGCATCACTTTTGTGTTTGAGGAAATATACCGCTGCGTGTCTGCTGCAGCCATCCACGACGACCATGAGATATCGGCTTCCTTCAAGTGAATCCACCTGGAAGGGTCCACATAGATCAACATGAAGCAGGTCGAGTACTTCTCGTGATGGACTTTGCGTGAGCAGTTTAAAAGACTGTCGGGAATGCTTGCCGGCAATGTAATTTTCGCAGATCTGCGATCGGTTTGGTAGTGGGGGCAATCCACCCACTGAGTTTGCACGCGACATCTTGACCAACATATCCATATTTAGATGAGCCATTCGTCGATGCCAGAACATTGAGGCGTTTTCCATCGTCCTCGCGGAATCTGCTCGCTCAGGTGCCAGTAAGGTTTGTGCTTCAAGTTTATAGATTCCACCTATCTTCATAGCTGAGAAAACAAAATCACTACATTTAAGGACAACGCACTGGTTGTCGAAGAACGTCACCTTCATTCCACTGTCAGTAAGTTTGGACACTGAGATGAAGTTGTAGGTGATTCCAGGAACGTAGAGGACGTCTTTTGCCTTCAGTGTATCGTCAACACTTTCGTCCTGGACGCGAAAAGTGACAGTGCCTTCTGGGCTGCCGAAGGGCATCGCTGCCCTTCGGGAGCGATGGTTTTACCGTTGGCTACGGTAACCTGCCTGTGGCTCTCCTCGGTGAAGTCTGAGAGAACGTCCATGCATCCGGTCATGTGACTGGTTGCGCCTGAGTCTATTGTCCAATCTTGAGAATGACGTCCAGTTTGGTTATCCAGTTTTATTCTGTTTTCAGTACCGGCGAAGCTATGTTCACTATGGCTGGTTTACCCTCATCTTGCTCCCTGTTCGACTTCACCAATCGAGTTCCCTATCTCGGGGTTTGGCCCTTGAACCGATCTGATCCGACCGGATCGTCTCGACAGCGCTGTACTGGCAGGGTACGTGCGTTCGAGTCAATTTGACGAGATAGGGCACGTGGGACGAGATAGGGAGGATCATGACTCCCTAGGCCCATAACCTTGGTTGGGGTTATTATTGTGCGGCAGCCGCGACGTGTCGTTCCGAGACAGAACCGGAGGAGAAAGACAGCAGTCAATTGACCTTTGGGTCGACCAGCAAGAGAAGTGCGCGAGGACCGTGCTCGTCCTAGCTTACCTCGTGTCCTGGACCATTTAATTCTGAAGACGATAAACAGTAAGGAAGTTAAAGAAAATAAGTTGCGGATTTGCGCTGACGCGAAAGGAATAGTCCAACAATTTCCTCTCATTTCTACCCACGCATCTGCTAAGTTATATTGTTCCACTACTCTTTTCAGTTCCCTACTCCTCCACTCAGACCTACCTAGGCCTGGGCCGCGTACATCTCTGCGCGAATCTAATACGCAGTTACAATCACCAATCAACAAAAACGGATGCGCTTCCAAAAGGAAAATATCAAGGTTTCCATAAAAGGCACTTGATAAACCTGGTCTGGTAGGACCGTACACATTTATCACTCGCCACGTTTGGTATCCGAAGAAAAGATCCACACAGATAACTTTGCCTACCGCATCATGTCTAACTGCGCAGTTCCTTATCAAGGACTGTCGAAAAACGATGACGCCTACACCCGTCGATCGTTTTTGACGTGTCTTCTGAACTTGATTCATTATTCCTGAATTATTCCTGCCTATTCCATTCCGGCAATACTTGCATGGACTCCTGAGTTTCTTGTGCCTCAGACGGCAGAGGAGGAAAATCCACAATTGAACGCGTCAGGGCTTCAGCATATCCTCTTCGAACCGTACAGTCAGCAGTCGCATGCGCGCCTTTGCATCTTCTACATGGAGCTTTGCAGTTTTCCTTATCATGTCATTTATCATGTATATGTGTCATGTACATTTATCACAAAAAGGGGTGGTGCACGCCTCTTTATAATGCCATTCAGCTTTGCACCTTCTGAAAATACGTTTGATTCCACGGAAGTTAAATGTGACTCTGTGACCACTGACGCGAGGGAATCCCAGCAAACCATAAACATCCAGAGGATGACTTCGAGATAACACTCGAGGGACATTAAGGGCATCCTGTAGATGTCCATTATGATCCAGGTGATGTGAAGATGAACTGCATGTGGATGTTCACACAAGCATCCATTTCCTGTCAGAGAGACATCCATATGGATTTTTTTTACCTTTCTCGGAGATTTTACGTACAGGTATTACAGCCCCAGTAATAACAGTACAGTGTCCCTTAGCTTTATTTTAGCTTTATTACAGATTATTTAGTGGGTATAAACAGCATACATTTCACAATATGTAATCGTACAGTCTGACAAGGTTATGTAGCACAGTGGGTGTTGACGGGAAAGTACATAAAAGTATCAAAAACTCAATTACAACCGATCCTGAGGCTTGGATACATATCACAGTGTAACAATGACTGCTCTTGACAGTCGGTATCACAGTAACGCCCATTGAAAATTGGTGCAGACTAGGATTTTTAGTACTACAGTAAGTTTCACAATTCCTCAGACGAGGTCACCTGTATATATGTCTATATATGTCTCTATATAAGAATATAATGTAAGCTCCTCGAGGTTAGGTTAGGCACGGGAGTGCGACATAGGTCGCCTTGACCGACACACCAGACTAGAATATATATATATATATATATATACAGGGTGTCCCAGAAAACGTGTCATTGAATTATAATAAAAAACTACACCACCTAGAGTCATGCGGTCAACGGCATTTGTTCTTACTGGGTTTTTGCCATCTCCTCATGTGAATGTCGTGCAACGCAAGTAATTTTTATGTAATTTTTTTAATTATGTAAATTTTTGAGAGCTTAAGTCGGAAATTTGCCTAGTAAAGGTCACTTTTTTACCCCACCAATGTGAAGAGCGTGTCTAATTTACTCAAATTAATGCTAATTGACAGGGATATTCAGGAGCTATCCCATCGGAAAAAATAGCCGAACATCATCCTCTGCGGAGGTCGCACAGAAGAGCGCACGATGAATTTTTCAGCGCAATCTTTGTCAGTCTGACGAAAGGAGGTTGGAAACCCAGCCCATCCTGGCATCGCAGAAGGAGATAACGCAGGCATGGCTTATCACGTCCGACTTTCGCTGGGATAATGCTTTCCCTCTCCCAATTTTAGGAACTGTTACTTTTTCTACTATCACTCTGTCGGCTGGCTTCGGAACCTCCTTTCGTCGCACTGCCACCGATTGCGCTCAAAAAGACATCGCGCGTTATGGTCCGGTGCTCCGAAAAGCATGATATTCGGCTATTTTTTTCGATGGGATAGCTCGTGAATATCACTGTGAATTATCATGAATTTGAGTGAATTCGGCACGCTCTTCATATTGGTGGGGTAAAAAAGTGACCTTTACTTGGCAAATTTCCGAGTTCAGTTCGCAAATATTTACATAATTAAACTTGGAGTACATGACATTCACATTAGGAGGTGGCAAAAACCTAAGAAGAACAAATGCCGTTGACCGGAAGTTTGTTAATTTTGGCATTTACTAGTCTGTCTTGGATGTTCCGCGCCCGGCGATAACTTACGCGCGGTGGCTGTGAGAATATTTCCTTCATATTCAAGCTTCCTTCAAGCTTGTTCTTGTCACCAAACCCCAGTCCCGTCGAAGGCAGCGCTGACTGCCGAAACGTCGACCCCTATCCCTATATGTGTTAATAAACTCCCCTTTGCGTTTTCCTGTAAGCTCTTTGTCGTCTTCTTATTTTTCCTGCTTATATATATATATATATATATATATGTGTGTGTGTGTGTGTGTGTGTATAAAGTGATATGAGTCCTCTGACAATTCGCTCAGACTAGCACACTCAGGTATGCATGACAGTATTTCAAAGTCCCCTTGGACTGAAGTATGCAATAACAGTACAACAGGGAAGCCGCCCTAGCAATTCCTTAAGACCTCGGCATACATGACAGTGTGGCAAAAATACAGGGTGTTTTTTTGCATGAAACAGACTTTTTGCAGAAAGAAATACGCTATCAAGGTGTCGAGGATAGCTTGAGCACCAGAGGTATATGCGTGCAGAAGCAGCACAGGCAGAAACACCACGTTAATAGTTCAGTGTTTTAAAATGTTACCTGGACTTTTTAAATCAATCGCTGTAGCTGGGGCTGTTTTAGTATTTTCATACACTGTCTGTGTCTTTTCTTTGTGTCCACTCCTATACAGTGAGGAAGTTGCATTGTTTATGGTACGTCGTAACTACCAGATTCCTAATTAGATGAAATTACCACCCTACTGAGGACCTGTGACTTTCCAACATGGCAGCACAAGTTGGAATCAAGCGTCTTTACAGGAAATCTCGAATGGAGTATACCGGGTGTTTCAGTTAAATCCCCGGGCTAAGTAACTTGCGAACGGGTGCACCAATTGAAGAACTTTCTTTTTTACAAGTATCTGTTTGATACCGCCAACAAGCTGCGCACCGTGTGAATGAGTGTTTTGGTTGCTCATTATCTAAAGAAAATTTCAAATGAGTTTCGTAAAAAGAACAACTTCTAAAGCAGGGCGCTGCCATTATTAAAATTGGTACTACGGCTTTTGGGACCTTAAGTGGACAACGTTTAGAGGAAAATCTCCAAACGAAGCGGCCATTTGCTGCAGTAATTAATTGGTTTCGGTTTACACAATTTTGTCGTGGGTGGTCGCAGTGAAGCACAAAAGGGGCTTTTCCACTCACTTACCCACGAATTTAACTTAATTTTATTTATTTTTGTTTAGATGTCCAAACACAACCCATTACGATCTTCTTCCAATGAATTACATCCTTACACACCAATGAATTACGCCCTTTTGCGCTTCGCTGCGACGAAAAATATGTAAGCCGAAATCAATTACCTATTGCAACAAATGACCCGCTTCGTTGGCAGATTTTTGTCTAAAGGGTGGTCACTGAAGGTCCTTATAGGGGTGGTACCCATTTTAATGCCTACAGCGTGCTGCTTTAGAAGCTATTTTTTTAAGGAAACTTTGAATTTTGAATTAAAGAATGAGCGCTTTCCACTCATTCACACAGAGTGCAGCTTCTGGGTGGTATCGGACAGAAAATAAAAACGAAAGTTCTTCGTTTGGTGCACCCATTCGCGAATTATTTAGCCCGGGGGTCTAAGTCAGACACCCGGTATAGTTTGAATTATCCTTCACCCAATTTCATTCTGACATTTTATTCTATACAAGTTTACTATTGTACACTTTCATCTCAATTTTAATATTTGCCTCATTAATATTCTTCACATTCAACATTTCTTTGCAAACTTCGTATTTCAAATGAAACAGGCCTTGCCATTCACTACTGTTTTGCGCTTCTTAAGGTACTATGCGCTACTATGCGCTTCTTGAGCTTAGAGCAGCCATCCTGCATTAAAGCTCTCTGTTATTGTTCCTGGGTCATGTCCGTACATTTTTTATGCCAAAACGCGGGAAGCGTAGTCTAACTCATTGGTGGGAACGGGAAATCTAAGAAAGGAAAAAATGGTAGCAGCGTCAGCATGGTACCGGTATGAATGTTTCGCTTATTTTAAGCCAGTACGACAGCCACGCATGTCATGTGCGTTCTCAGGAAAATGGTGCACTAGGCACATGTAGGACCATAAGCACACTTGCAGCTATAGTACATACAGTACAACCAGCAAAAATGCCCTTCTTTTTAGTTCAAAGGTAAACGGTTCTCACTGATGCAGTAAAGACTCGGACATTGCACTGTGATGGAGATGGCATTTGAAGATATGGTATACGTACTGAAATTGGTGCTGGGGAACTTGAGCACTGCTAATTTTCGTTTCCCTTTCTGGCCGATCCAGCTGTACTGTTCCGCCAAGGAGTCTGTCAATATGTAGCACAAGATGTTCCGTGTTGTGTTGCCAACATCATTACCCCCAAGGCGACATAGTTCGTCTATCTACATTTGGGTAGAGCAACACATATATTAGACGAGTACCAATGAACTACCTCAATGATAGCGTAATGCGCACCAGCTTTATCAAGCGTATATGTACACCAAATGGAATGCTTGTTGTGCGATACAGTCTTGCATAAAAGTTTACTTATCCATTTCATACTGGGATAATGTTAAGACTTATAATATGCACTACTTTAGCATTATTTAGTTTCCTTAAGTTTTCTGTACAATATGCATAGTTCTAGTCTAGTTCTGTTTTTCTATGCTCGTGCTTGCACTGCACGGACGTACACAGTAAATTCAAAAACACCCTTTCTGGGTAAAAAAAGGTGTTTTTAAGCAAATACACCTTTTTTAATTCCACAAAGATAACCAAAGGCCGCAAAAAGGGTGCTAAAAAAGGTGTATGAGAAAATACACTCTTTATTACACCAAGTGCTGTATCAAAAAGGGTGTTTTTATGCGTTTACACCTGTCTTTACACCCTTCAAGTAACACTGGTGTCGAAAAAGGTGTTTACGTTATATACACCCTTTCTACACTGGTGTTGAAAACGGTGTTTTCATTCGTGAGAGAAAAATTACATTCGCTTGACAGCTCATTAGGTAATCACATTATAGACGATAGCTTGAGTTGAAAACACAATATCTGACAAGGAGGGATGTCAGGAAGCTCGCTGATATCTTGACGCGTTACAAGCGTACGTGTTAATTGCAAAGACACATGTTCGTCACCGTTACAGACGAGTTTTACCGCACTAAGCTTAGCGAACATACTCCAACGAACTGCATTTCAGTATATGATCAATCTGGTACGCCAATTTAGGCTACCGAGAGTCCTCGGGCTCATTACTGGCATCGTCTGAAGATGGCAGCATCGTAATGCCGCTCATTTCACGAGCACGGACGGCGTTACGATGTTGCGATCTTCACCTCTTCCCTTACATATGTCCAACTGTTTTGTTTTCATTTTATTTGAATAGTTCTTTTTTTTTGCTCACTCAGTGTTGCTAGGACGATGAGGGTTGTCAGTGACGCGCTGCGCTTCAGTTTAGGTTCTGCTGTGGAACCACGGTTGGAACTGTGCCGTCGCAGGGGTGGTTGTTGCCATACAAGCAAAAACGTCGGACTGCATGGCTCGGCATGCTGCCGCGGGAGCTTACATCATTTCGAAAGGGTGTAAGAGTGTTAAACACCCACCTAAAAGGGTGTTTAAACAGGTGTTTTTTGCACAATACACCATTTTGAAAGGGTGTTACAGTTGATGCGGTGTAAAAAAGGGTGCCAGCTATAGGAGAAAAAGGTGTAAGCGGTTTATACCGAAAAGGGTGTTTTTGAATTTACTGTGTAGCTTTTCTCGCTCCTGTTTCCTTGGTCTGTTTCCAAGGCCTAGCTGCCACAATTTTGAGGGCCTATGGCCCTCACACCGGCTGATATGCATCATGCCGGTCCATCTCAAGACATCGGTTGCTCTAGCTTCCGCGACCGAAGTCGCACGCCACGACGACCAGAGCGTCCAGAGGATACCGGATCTGGACAACTACCTCCTGCGGTACCCCCAGCGCTTCAGGACTGGTCTTCCAGCACTGAGTCTTACTATGTAAACCCGGCAACTCCTCCTGCGGACCGCCAGGACACCCTGGATGAGGACATGAGTGACCCCTTCACACTTGTCACATACAAGAAAAACAGACCACAAGGTATCCCAGTTCTGTTCAAGCCGACGCTTTCCGAGAAGTCATTTTGGAAAGTCAACCCAAACAGCATTGCACAGACCATTCGTTCCGCGGCCCAAGAGCCTATTCTTCATCATCGCGTGAACCGTGACGGCTCGATGTGCATTTTTGTCCAGACGGAGGGTGCTGTTTCAAACCTGATGGGCCTGCAAGAGGTAGCCGGTATCGCGGTCACGGTCATGATACCGTCGTCATATGTCAAAAATACGGGGAAGGTCTTGGACATCCCTCTTGAGTACACCGACGAGGACCTTGTCGCCTATTTGGCAGATGTGGGTGTCGTAGCGGCCAGACGTCAAGTTCGTCATATCTCCATGGAAGATGGGTCAGATCAATATGTACCTCTTCGAAGTGTTATACTGACCTTTAGGTCGAACAAGAAGTTACCCAATATGATTCATCTAGGCTTCTCCTCTCACACGGTTCATGAATACGTGGAAGGGCCTGTTCAATGCTACCGCTGTCAACGGTTTGGCCACCTCGCCCGAAGCTGTCGTGGGCCTTAACGTTGCAAGATCTGCTCGGGCCCACATGAGCCGAAAGAATGCACAGCGCGACGTCAACCGAAGTGCGCAAACTGTGCAGGGCCGCACTCCGCCTCTCATTCGTTATGCCCACGAAAGCGTGCAGCTAGCAGACGGTTTCAAGCTCGGGTGCTCACAGCCGACAAGCCTCCTGTTGTTAAAGACGCTCGTTACATGCCTGGTTTTCGTGCTGCAGAATGTGCAGCCTCAGACCTTAAGTCACCTCGAGAAGTGGGCCCCAAAAAGTTAATTATGCGATCAAAGCCCCTGTGCGACTCGTGTGACAGGATTGGAGCACAGGCTGATAAGGGAAGCCGTAGCTTGCCGCAGCAACGTTCAACCGCTGCCACACACGGCTCAACTTACGCTGATCTGGTACGGCTCCCAAGGAAGACGCCTGAACCTCAGGTTCAACCCCAGACACCACGTCGCATAAGGCAATTGCAGCCCCAGCCCGCGCAAGATACTGCCACTGGCACTACCATTCTGCGGTTAGTTCTAGCCGCTTTGAAAGTGATTGTGGCATGCTGCCCTGAGGCTGCGAACCTACCAGAAGTGCGGGCCCTGATGGTAATGGACATATGCTTTTACGGCCATGGAGCAAATATATAAGCGTGCCGCCCTAATTCAGTAGAATGCACGCGGTTTTGCGAAACAAGCTCTCTGACGTCAAACCTTTTTTGTTCAAACATCGTGTTCCTCTTTTGGCCATCAGCGAAGCTTACGTCAAGAAGGACTTTAGCATAAGCGGGTATGCCATGGTTACTCAGGGCAACGCGGACATTTATAGGAGTGTCTTGTTTGTCCGCCTGGACCTCGTGTCTGCAGTTGTGCCAATGTCCCAGTGTCTGCCTTTTGACTGCGTAAAGTGTAAGGTTCGTCTCGGCAAGATCACTCTTACCGTTGTTAGTCTCTACATACCACCATCGGTACCGGTTTCGAAGACTGACCTGATGACCGTCTTCGACGACTTAGATCCGCCTTTTCTGGTGGTTGGCGACATAAACGCTCATCACCCTGTTTGGGGCAGCCCCAAGACCGATCGCAAAGGAAAGATCTGGCTGGAAATCATTGAGAGATTTGACCTTCATCTACTTAACGACGGCTCCCCAACATTCATCGGCAGATCGTTCTCTACTGACGTCCTGGATGTCTCTCTTTGCTCTAAAGATATTTGTAGGGACTTACACTGGTACACCGATCTAGATTCTAGGGGGAGCGATCACATCCCCATTTACATAACATATAACCGTTATCCCCCGGCATCTGGCTGCAGAATGGCGAAGATAACGGACTGGCATGCTTCCCGGACTGCCTGTGCGGAACACGCTGAATCCCTGCGTTCGGTAAACGATGTCGGAAAGCTGATTGTTCGCTCTTTGGCGCTCTCTACCAAGTCAGTCCGCTTGATCCCTGGTCACTTAGGCACTAACCCCCGGGTGGAACAGCTCCGAGCTCTCCGGCGACATGCAGAGCGCAAAGCTAGGCGGACTGGCGACATTCATGACATCCAGGAAGCACGACGCGCCAGCAAACAGGTACAGAAGGCACTCCGGGACATTGACCGTCAGCGTTGGCGCCAATTTTGCATGACACTGTCCCCATTTGCAAGCCCTGCCCGGATCTGGAGAATTGCACGTAGCCTGAAGGAAACTCATCCAGTTAGAAATCCTTTAGGGTCCTTGGCCCTATCCACGTCCTCTTCGGAGAAGCTGGTTGCCTCGGAATTTTGTCGTCTCATTACGAGAGCTGCGGACGTGTGTCGTTGTGCTGAGTACCGGGCACGCACAGCTTACTTGAAGTCTACCCTTGAACAGGTGATTATGCCATCAATACCCCCTCTCGACACGGATTTCACCATGGAGGAACTCCTCACGGCGATATCATCTTCGAGTAGAAAGTCATCTCCTGGCCCGGACGGTATCACCTACGCTGCTATTAGGAACCTGGATACTCTGTCCCTCAAGGCTGTGTTAGCCATGTACAACCATTCGTGGAGAAGCGGACAGGTCCCTTTGGAGTGGAAAGTAGGTCAGGTGGTGCCGCTCTTGAAACCAGGAAAGCACCCGTCTCAGCTGTCTTCATTTCGCCCAGTTACCCTCACCAGTTGTTTGGGCAAAGTCATGGAACGAATGGTCCTACGGAGGCTTGAGTGGTGGCTTGAGAGGCATGGATTCTTTCCCGAGGAGCAGAGCGGCTTCCGCCGTTACCGTAACTCAATGGACTCTGTAGTTGATCTCGTCACAGCTGTGCAAGTTGGTAAACAGCGCAGGAAGATTTCCGTCGCCGTTTTTCTTGATGTCACAAGGGCGTATGACACGGTCAGTCACGTATCCATCTTGCATGATCTGTACCAAGCTGGTCTCTCGCATCGTACACTATGTTGGCTTCAGGACTTTCTCCAACAACGGTCCGTCTTCGTCCGCACATCACAAGGAGACACCGAGTTGTTCCCGGTCCCTCAGGGTGTTCCACAAGGAAGCGTCCTGAGCCCGCTCTTATTTAATGTTGTAATGGCGGGCATTAAGAGTTGCATTCGAAGGAAGGTCAACTTGTCCCTTTACGCCGACGACATATGCATCTGGTCAACTGGTACATCTCGCCCTGCCATTCGACAACGCCTCCAGGCTACATTGGACGACATTCACACTTACCTGCTCCGAGCAGGGATGGAAATATCAGCGGAGAAAAGTGCGGCACTCGCCTTCTCCCGCAAATCCATGCAACGATGCCGTCTGCACATTGGGGACAGGCCACTTATAAATGTCCAGCACCACAAATTCCTCGGCGTAACTCTAACCACTAGCCTCTCTTGGAAACGTCACATCGATGGCATGGAGAAGAAAGTTCAGCGCTGGACCGCTGTCATCCGTCACTTCGCTGGAATGAGGTGGGGACGCGATGAGAAGGACCTCCTGATGCTGCATAACGCCTTGATTCGTGCCACAGTCGCCTACAGTCTGCCTGTGCTTCACGATCTCCCCAGCACCTTAGCACAGAGGATCCGCGCTATGCTGGCACGGAGCCTACGTGTGTGCCTCGGTGTCCCCCGCGGGGCCGAGACAAGGCTAGTGGTTGCGGAAGCCCGCGACATCCCTTTTGCAGTTCTCCGAAACACAGAAACTGTGCGCCAGTATATCCGCCTGATTGCACACCATCGCCACCACCCGCTCATCCGGAAACTTCGGGCAAGGCCAAGCACGCCGATCCACGGATGTATAATGTCATTCAAATCCCGCGTTCCGAAATTCGTGATCAGCCCCGCCGCTGAAAGCACGGCCCCGTGGACACTTCCGTCGCCAAGCGTCACCGCCTCTGTCCCAGGGATCACGGACAACAAAAGGAGCTACCCCGACCTCGTACTACAGCAACTGACTATGGATTTCATCGGCACCGCATATGATGGGTTCTGCACGGTCTTCACGGATGGCTCCTCAACGAAAACTTCGTCATCCTCATCTTTTGTGGTACCCTCGATACCGCTCACCCGGGGTTGCCGGTTGTCCCATCGCACCTCTTCGACCTCAGCCGACCTGTACGGAATCCTGCTGTTCTTACAATATGCGGCCACCTGCGATCCACTGCGATGGGTAGTCTGTACGGACTCCAAGTCAGCTCTTCGATGCCTGAAAACCTCAGGTCTCCGCGGCTCACTGGCCACACTTGTGATAAACATTCTACGCCTACTGAAGTCCATAACTGCCCACGGCCACACCATCGCTTTTCAATGGATTCCGGGTCATTGCGGAATCTCTGGCAATCACGTTGCCGACGCTGCCGCAGCAGCCGCTCACCTCCAGGGCAAGTGTGTCCCGATTGTTCTCCCAAGGGGGGACAGACGGTCTCTTCTTCGTGACTGGGCTGCCTCCTCATCCGTCGAACAATGGCGTCGGGATGTCCCGGCCAGTACCATACTGGGAATTGTAGACCCAACATTCTCGTGTCGCTTACCGACATCTCTACCGCGCGTCATTAAGTCCCTCCTACATCGCCTACGGCTGAATGTTGCCTTTTCGCCGTACTACCGTTACCAGATAGGGTGTGCCAGTAGTCCCTTGTGCCCGGAGTGTGGTGTGCCAGCGACCGCAGACCATGTGATCATCGCCTGTGCCACCTATAGGAGGGAGCGTCACTTGTTGGCAAACGACCTTGCGCGGATTGACAGCCGACCCCTTGACCTCAGACTCATTTTGGGACCATGGGACACACGAACGCAGATGTCCGTCTTACGACCCTTCATCAAATTCCTGCAAACTACCGGCCTGATCGACTATCTCTAAAACCCTGTCTGCGTCGTCAGCATCATCCTCATCACCATCCTCTCATTTTCCCCCAATAGCAATGGGGTAGCATTCTGCTCAATTAGCGGAAGTCATCCCCATATCATCGTCATCATGTATTTCTCTCTCTCTCCCTAGTATGCATCCTCTACGTTCAAATTCCATATTGACATGAAGGCATGCAGCATATTAACCTTGACTGTGAATATACTTCAGTAATGCTAGAAAGATTGCTCACCAGTTGAGCTGTCTTGCTCTCGTTCAGGGCGCTGTCAAATGCCTCCAGGTCTTCAGTGGTGGTGAAAGGTGCTTGAATCATGGACGGGCAATGCTCAAGAACGCGAATGTGTCGAGAACATAGCTCCTCCAGTACTTCACCATGTTGCAGCTGGGTTAGGCGCGTCATATGCAGCAGCCTCATAGCCTGTCGTTGAAACTCTGTATGACAAGGCAGAGCACCATTATATTTGTAACGATCTGAGGCAGTGCAACATTGTGATCACCCCAAGACGTGATGTTTTTATATCAAACCTGCCGTGTAGTTTTAACTAGAGTGTCGAACCAAAACTTGCTTCAGTTCAGGTTCGCAGACATTTGTAAATAAAGACTCGATGATTCCATTTCTTAAAGTGTTTCCAACGAGAATTGCACATACTCTGGATGACCGAAGCTTTAAGGTAAAGATCAAGTAGTTGTGTTTATGCCTAATATAGGAGTGACTTCGCAACGACTGGTATGTCACACAGCCCTGAAAAATTGCACCAATACGGAGTATAAAAGTACCTGGTATGCCTTACATGAATGCAAGCACAGTACAAGTCTACCATGACTGACCACAGTCTGTGAAAGATTACTTACAGTAGCACCTAGTGTAGTTACTGATGACATCTCTCCCGAGAAACCGAAACTGTAGCGCATGCTTATTCATTAATGTTGCCGCGTGTCTCCAGAGAGCAGAGAGAGAGAGAGATTATGTGTTTAATGAGAGCAGAAAGGAGTGAGACTTTTGTGTTTGACTGTTATCCACTACATGTTGCTGAACATTCGAATTTATTGAAAACTAACACAAATAATGATATAGACATTTTGGAGCGCAGCTGTTGCACATATTTCCGTATTTGACAAAACTCTATTTAAACCGGTAACCATGTCTCAGTTTTTGGTTCGCATGTGGTTCAGTTCCAGCAGTGCAGTGGCAATATGGGTATGGTTCGTTTAGGAAAAAAGCGGGGTTTTTTTTTCGGTTCTCGCTTCGGGTCGACACCCTGGTTTTAATAGAAGTATTAGATGCTCACAATACAATATACAAGCTCGTGTGGCAATTTTTGCACTTAAGCTAAACGAAAACAAATTTTAGCAGATGTATCATGCATAAGTACCTTCGTGTGGCACAACCTTCTGTTTCCGTGATTGCTGCAGGCTGCCCTCTCCTGCTAGGACGTCCACTGAGAACAAAACAAACAAAAAGACTACTTCAGTAAGAACTATACGAGAAACAAAAGTCGGTTATTCAAAACACGATGATGATGATTCCGATGATTCGGATTTTATTGGCACATTTCGAACTAAGGCCATAATATTCAAAGCTACAAAACATGAATAACCAAAATTATGCCGCAGACATTAACAGCAGATGCCAAATTAGTTTTTATCACCAGGAACGCTGAAGCGAGGAAACTCGCGCTGAACAAATGTGCAGTTCAGTCGAGATAAGCGAAGTGCACTGGTGCCACAGAGATGGTGAAGCATTGGGCAAAAAATGACTAAATAGCCACGAGCTTGCATGCAGTGCCCGCGCTGAGGCACGCGTTAGTTGAACCTGCATCAGTCTCTGTCTGGTCAATATCCCGGCTTATTGGTATGCATGTTTATCGTTTACTTAAGGCTAGCCCACTGCTCCATGCTTCGTCTGACAATTATTACAGAAAACATGGATAGAAATAGCAAAATAACAAGTCACATATTTCTAGCTTTCTCCCTTGCAATTGCTGGTTTAAAGTTCTGCTTGCTTATGCAAAAATATGGTAAAACATTGTTCCATGCTTGTGGCAGTGAACAGAAAACGTTACCTTGTCCACCAAATAACACTTTGTTATTTTCATGCCATTTGTGGCCTCACACGCTATAAATAATGCATTGATATGACATGCACTACAACTGGTGTGGAAATGGCTTTTGTTCGGTAGCCGCAAACAGAGGTAGAAAAGGCACTATTTGTAATGCCCAACCGTGGGTCTCACTGATGACATCTCGTACCTCTCATATCAAGGAAGGCTTGACCACTATTGTCATGAGTCCCAGGTTCATCTTGGACACAGCCTATGAAAGACAGGAAATGTAACAAAAACAAATAGTTGGTGAATGCTGGAACACAAACGATCATTTCATGCAGTGCTCACTAATGATTTGAAGTGTCACATAACTATTTAGGATTCTTCCATCATTACGGTGAAACATGGTTTGTAAGTGGTCAAAACAGATATAGTCAAAATATCTGACAACCAGAATATTAACTATTGAGGTCAGTAGAAGGAGGGCGGGCCGTGTAAGCTTGCTGTCCAAACTACGGCACCCCTGCCCTGAGCCCTGCGCGTATTTTTCCCTGCGCGGCGCGTGTGCGGGGGGTTGTCCACGTGATTATCGGCGGGGGAGGGCTGCGTGCGCGCTTACCCTCTCACATTTTTCAGCCTGGGCAGACTTCTTTGGCCGACTTCACATATTTTTCCGATACAGCAGGTGAGCGGTTTACATGCAGAGACATGCAAAGAAGGGTCATACACAAAAAAAGACAAGTGAAAATATATTTATTAATGCCATTCAAGTTGAGATATATTTATTAAAGCCAATAGTGCTAGGAATTGTGATGCCAATCAGGTGAAGGAGAAAAACTCAGCCGAAAAACATTCACCACCTGTAACAGGGTGGTGCTCGGGTGGAGGGCTGCTGTGGTGGGCGGAGCGTGACCGGAGGGCTGTGTGCGTGCTTACCCTTCACCCTGGGCTGACTTCTTTCACAATTTTCCTACTTGGGCGTCGCATGGCCGGAGGGCTGCGTGCGCGTTTACCATTCAGCCTGGGCCGTCGACTTTCGTCATTTTTCAGCCTGGGCCGCCGACTCTCCTCATTTTTTCAGCCTGAGTCGACTTCAATCGTAATTTTTCCAGCTACAACAGGTGTGCAGTTTACATGCAAAGGATAGCCATACACAAAAGTACAAGTGAAAATATATTTATTAAAGTCATTAGGAATTATGTTATGACTCTGCGTGAATGCTAAAAAACTAAATCTGAAATAGAAGGAACACAATACACGTAACAATACTTATTAAAGGTATAATACAATAGCATTGAATAGGTATCACAAATCAAACACAATATTTTTTATTAACAATAATCACAAGTTTTCAATGAATCAGAAGTGATAGCGCATTTAAGATATTCTTAATCAATACGATTACAATCAAAATTATAAAAAAATCTGAGATGTTAGAATCTATTAGGTGTAAGTAATTTCGAGCACAATAGCTAATATTCCAATGTGACACAAATTTAATTTCTATTGAAGTGAATAGCACAGACATACGACAATAATTCAAATCAACACATAGCATTAATATAGAACCTAACCGACATGTAGGGAAATAATAGCTACACCATATCAAAACGATCACCACACTTAATCAAAGAAGATATTCTTAATCAACATGATTATAAACAAAATTATAACTTGTATTATAAAAAGTCTAATATTCCTATACGTGAGAACCATCAGTGCAATAGCGGGAAGTTCTGATAGTTGTATGTAATTAAATGTGAACAGCACAGACCCTGGAAGACTATGGGACACGAACACAAGAGGAAATAAAATCTATACCACTACAAAGAAGATATTTCACTTCACCACATAGCACGCTCCTAGCCAATAAACAGAACAAAGAACGACACGAACACAAGAGGAAATAAAATCTATACCAATACAAAGAAGATATTTCAATTCACCACATAGCACGCTCCTAGCCAACAAACAGAACAAAGAACGACACGAACACAAGAGGAAATAAAATCTATACCAATACAAAGAAGATATTCCACTTCACCACATAGCACTCTCCTAGCCAACAAACACAACAAAGAGCGACACGAACACAAGAGGAAATAAAATCTATACCAATACAAAGAAGATATTTCAATTCACCACATAGCACGCTC